>NW_027202781.1:0-157599 GCF_024711535.1 Dipodomys merriami | reverse complement strand
CTTAAATCCAAGGATAAGGAAATCACCAGTCTGACCAAGAACATCAGCAAGACCAATGATTAGGCAGGCATCAATGGCTCTCAGCAGTCCTTCTTGATACTTACAAGGCTGTGATAAGAGGTTCGTGGTCAAAGTCACCCTAAGCAGGAAAGTCCTTGAGACCCCTGTCCAACTTCAGTGCAAACAAAGCCAGAAATAGAGCCATGTGGCTTCACTAGTTGAGGGCCAGCCTTGAGCAAATGCAGCTCAAGGACTGTGCCCAGATACTGAGTTCAAGGTCAGGGACTGGCAACAAACAGACATACATACCAATCTTTGCAGCCATCCAGCTAAAGCAGGTCACCCTCTTGTCCCCAACTGTACTGGACAGAGTTTCATGTCAAAGGGGTGCTGTTATCTTGACTTTGTCCATTCTGCCTGCCTCACAGGATTCCATCCACACCCTCATTTTTTTCATGGTTATTTCTGACCAATGGGAAACAAGAATGGTGGCCACGCCCACATTCCATGCTGCCCAGTAACATCTGGATTCCCACAGGTGGTTGAAACCACTACTAACACTTGAGGAAGGTAGAGGTGGCTGAGTGGTAAGCAAGATACTCGAGGCCACATTGGAGTAGAGTAGAAAATTGATGTCCTAGACAGTGAGTAGGTGAATAGAGGATTTCCCAGACCTTGGGAAAGGGGCCAGCCTATCTTTCCTGTCCCAGAGCTCAGATGTCTGAAACAACAGGACTCCATGAGAGAGCTGCGGGCAAGAAATTGCCTCAAGAACACTGGCATAAGAATCTTCCCAACAGATCTGCAACATTGAAGAAAACTGAGAACATGAAAAAGTGAAAGATCCCCGAGACAAACGCCAATGGGGAGTGTGATTCAAAGAAGAGTCCAGCCAAATGGGATGCTGACCATGAGCCTCCCTGGGCTTTGGACACAGCCACAGCCACCAGGGTCCAGACTGCCAATGGTCCTGCTAACAACAAGGATCTACAGAGTTGTACTGACATGTGGTGCCCACCCTGGATCCCAGCAAAAGAAGAAAAGAGGCGCTCTGTGCCAAGATCCAACCACTGAATCAGGAAAAGACAGACCTGAAGGATGAACGGGAGTAAGAGAGGAGAAGATAGCCCAACTGCACGCAGCAATGAAAAGGGAGTTAGAGATCCACAAGGCACCCATACAGAGGTTGGTTTGGGCAGAAAGTGATTTACAATGTTCACCAGCCAGCGTGCAGCAGGTGACCGATGACAGAGAAAGGGAGCATGAAGCTCTGACCAGCTGCCTGCAGACCGCAGAGCAGCACATGGGAGAGCTGGAGATGGCGGCTTCTGTGGTCATTGCTCACAGAATGAGACCAAAATGTTCTTCGACCAGCTGAATGATGTGACCCTTCAGCTCAAGGAAAAGATCAGAAGCTTCAATGACTTGGAGCAAGTGAACACTCAGTTGCAGGAGAAGCTGAAAGCACTCTGGACATGGTGGAGCAACATGACAAGCAGAATCTGCAAGTTCCGACAAGCGCTGGCGGGGCGTGAGGTACTAAAGAGACTACTTGATAACCTGAGCTGAATGGTGACTGCAGCGAATCTAGAGAGAGACACCTTCACAGAAGACCTGAGCATTGAGAGGTCTGTGCAGAAGGAGGAGCCCTGGCGGCTGACCCAGTGGTTGAACCAACAGACAAAGGAGAAGACTCGAGGGGCAAGGCAGGTGTTTGACCTAGAGAAGGAGCTGAGGGAACTGAGAAGGAAGCTGGCAGAGACATGGCCCCCTTCGGAACCATCTCCGGCCAAGCAGCAGGTGCAAGCCCAGGCCTACTGCACGCAGATGGAGTTGAAAATCTGGAGGAACAATTTCACATCCAGGTCCACGAAAACCAAAGGCTCCATTTCCAGAACATGGAGCAGCAGAAGCAACCGTGGAGACTGGAGAAGGCCAAGGAACAGCACGAGATCTGCAAGATCCCATGATGTGTATGTGTGCAACGGACAGATGGAAGAACAGCTGGCCCTGCTGCGGGACACTCTCCACATGGTGAGCAGTGAGAAGGAGAAGGTAGCCAGCATCTTGGACTCAGAGCAGCAGGTGTAGAAACATCTGTGGGAACAGCTGGATCACAGGGAGGAGAAGATAGAGGAATGGAAAGAGGTGGCTGAGAGAGAGAGCCAAGCAACTTGGGAGCTGCAGGAGCAGCAGGAGCAGTCCCTAGCCCAACTGCAGTAGCTCAGAACCACCTGTGAGCTGCACATCACCTCCAATGAGCAGCTGAGCTCTGAGAAGGAGGCCCTGCAGCAGCACCTAGAGAGGCAGACCCAGCTGCTGGAGCAGCTGAAGCAAGTGCAGGCCCCACCAACTGTCGGGACGAGGTGGTGCCCCCAAATTGGCAGGATACCCTCAAGTGCCTGGAAGTGAACAGACCACAGGAGGAGTGCATGTAGGCCCAGCTGAGCTTCCCTAGGGAAGGGGAAGTTGAGAGCCCTGGAAAAGCAAAAGGTGAGGAGGCAACTCCTCCAGACGTGACCATCGCAGAGGAGGGAGACATCCCCCAAACCGAGAGGGCCGTGGATCTGAGGGTGTTCTCCATGGCTGAAATCCACAGGGGGAAACTCCTGCACCAAGAGTGGCAGGCCCACTGTGGGTGCCCAGTCCATCTGGCAGCGAGCTGGCACCAAAGCATATGTGGGGATGGGAAGCAGGACACGTGGGCATCCGAGAAGAAACTCTGCTTTGTCCACGACCTGCCTGTTTAGGTGGACTTCCAGAGTGCAGCGGATGAGCTCCACCATCGATGCAGCCAGCTGTTGGCACACATCCGCACCATCGAGGACTCCCTCGTGGCGTGTAAAGATCAGATGTTTGTCCTGGATGAGCTGTGTCAGGAGAAAACTGAGCATATGAGCTGGCTGTCCCAGAAGAAGATGAAGAGGAGAGAGCTGTGGGAGCCGCTGTGGTTCCTCTCAGGGGAAGGCATGGACAGCAGGCACCAGATGCCGGCACAGGCTGAATCAGTCCCCCGCCACCACCACTGTTTCAGAAACCTCAGGCTCCGCGGTGGTCAAAATGAGGGAGAACAGAAAGGTTTTGAAGAATTGCCACTTCAAAGCAGTGTGGAAACTGCCAAAAGACAGGTCGGGGTATCCTACCCCATAGAGTACTCCCCCATGGAGCACATCCTGCCACAGAAGCCACATTTGCAGATCACCCACAGCTCACAGGCTCAGGCGAGTACTCCCTCCCTTTCTTCTGTAGAATGATGCAGATGATGACTCTCTATGTGACATACTGACTCTCAAAAGCCTCATCAGCCACCACAAGTAGGTGGCCAGGTGGCCTTCTCTCAGGCCTCCATCTGCCAGGTGATGGGAAGGGTAAACTGCTGGTCGGGTAGGGCAGAGGCTACCGGGAGGTGGCCCGTATTCAAGGGACATCTAATGGACCATTGGTGGCCAGGGAAGAGGCCCATGTCATGCTTATCACAGAGAATGAATTGCTTTCAAAGGGAAAACAAGCCTCCAACAAAGATATGTTCTTCCTGTCCTGGGGCTTGAACTCAGGGCCTAGCCACTGTCCCTGAGCTCTTTTTCTCATAGCTAGCACTACACCACTTGAATCACAGTGCCACTTCTTGTTTTCTGATGGTTTATCAAGGATAAGAGTCTCACATACTTTCCTGCCCAAGATGGCTTTGAACCGTGGTCCTCTAGATCTCAGCTTACAGAGTAGCTAGGATGACAAGCATGTGCCACCATTGCCCAGCATGTGATGCGTTTTGAAGGCATCTTGGCGATTGTGTAAAAAGAGCCCCAAAGGGCCTGGATAGACCTTGACCCAGTCAAGGAGCTGGGATGGGGGAAGGCTGACCTTGTAGCCATTCTGTTCAGCAAAATTAAAGATGCCAGGTGGTGTTGGATGCATCAAACACCTAGGTCAACAGCCACCAGGCTTAGTGGGGTAAAGGTAAAGAATACCCAAAGATTGCACTGTAGAAATCTCTGATTTTGCACGCATGTGGTGTGTGTGTGTGTGTGTGTGTGTGTCTGTGTGTGTGTGTGTATGTGTATGTGTGTGTGTGTGTGTGTGTGTGTGAACTGAGGGCCTAGGTTCTATCCCTGAGTTTTCTTGCTCAAGGCTAGTGCTCTTCTACTTGAGCCACAGCCCCACTTGCTTTTTGATGGTTAATTATAAGTAAGACTCTCAAGTACATTCCTGTCAAGTGTGGCATCGAAGCATGATGGGGGCCCCAGGAGAGCAAGAGTAAACTCAACTCATAGGTACAAACCCTATGTTTGTTGACTCCTGCCCCCTTGTATCCAGATGCGGGACATGTGACCCCCTGCCATCGTGGGGGACTATCGTCATCTAGAGTTCAATTGGGGGAAGTGACCAGGGCCAAACTGACTTTTGTCCACCCTGAATGCTGATTCCAGAGCTGATCTGTTCCATCTTAGGCCAAGAGAGCTCCAGGAGGCCCGGCTTCCAGTAGAACAAGGAAGGGAGAGGTCAGCTCCAGGCCATGGACACCCCAACTTGGCCTTCCTGATCACTGTAAGGCCTGTCAAAGCACAAGCCCCCCAAAATAAACAAAATTGGAGCCATATCTCAAAGTGGTTGAGCTCTAACATTGAACCAAAGAGCTCAGGGACAGGACCCCCACGCTATGAGTTCAAGACCCCCAGCTGACCCTCCCCCATAAAACATAGGTTAGCTAAAGGTGAACTAGTAGGATTTTTGTGAAGTGTTTCTGAAGAATGGTGATACAGAAGAAAGCACCCTAATTCTAATGACAGTTGAACTTGTGACATACAGCTATGTGCTGAGTCCTTCACAGGGTGCTGTTTTCTGGGTCCTTCCCGCGTGGGGGTTTTGTGCTGAGTCCTCCAAAAGCATGCTGTGTGCTGAGTCATCCCAAAGGGTGCTATGTTCTCAGTCCTTGAGAAGAGTGGGTTGTGCTGGGTTTTTCAAAGGGTGTTGTGTGCTGAGTCCATTACACAATGTACTTTATGCTGAGTCCTTCAAAAGGTGCAGAGTGCTAATTCATCCCAAATGGTGCTATGTGCTGAGCCCTTGAGAAGGAAGGGACAGGTGAATTTTTCAATGGGTGCTGTGGGCCGAGTCCTTTACACAGAGTACTTTTGCTGAGTCCTTCAAAGGGGGCTGTATGCTGAGTCATCCCAATGGGTGCAATGTGCTACAACCTTGAGAAGAGTGGGATGAGGTGAGTTTTGTGGGTGCTGTGTGCCGAGTCCTTTATATAGGGTGCTCCGTACTGTCCTTCAAATGGTGCTGTGTGCTGAGCCCTTCCACCGGGTGGTATGTGCTGAGTCCTTCAAAACTCTGCTATGTGCTGAGTTTTGTAAAGGGCACTGTGCACTCAATGTTTTACACAGAGTGCTACATACTCAGCCTTTCAAAGAGTGGTGTGTATGGAGCCTTAACACAGGGTGCTATGTGCTGAGTCCTGGTAAAGAGTGCTACATGCTGAGTTTTTCAAAGTATGCCATGAACTGAGTCCTATACACTGCGTGCTATGGACTTCCTCCTTCAAAGGGAGTATGTTGAGTTATCCCAAAGGTTATTATATGCTAAGTCCTTCAAAGGGCGCACTGTGCTGAGTCCTTTATATAAGGTGCTTTGTGCTTTTTTTGTTGTTTTTTTTTGGGGGGGTTCGGTTGTGGGGCCTGAACTCTGGGCCTGGGCGCTGTCCCTCAGCTCTTCAGCTCAAGGCTAGCACTCTACCACTTGAGCCACAGCGCCACTTCCGGCTTTTTTCTTTTTGCTTATGTAGTGCTGAGGAATCAAACCCAGAGCCTCAGGCATGCAAGGCAAGCGCTCTACCACTGTGCCACCTTCCCAGCCCCTGTGCTGAATTTTGAAGTGTTCTGTGTGCTGAGTCATCCCAAAGGGTGCTTTTTTCTGAGGTAGTTATCCTCAACAATCTCTCTCTCTCTCTCTTTCTCTCTCTCTCTCTCTCTCTCTCTCTTTCTCTCTCTCTCTCTCTCTTACACACACACACACACACACACACACACACACACACACATACACACACACAGGGGTCACTGTGTACTTGCTTGATGTGTGGAGTGGATATGAATAGAGGAGAGTCTCCTCCAATGGTGGGGCTGAGGGGAGATTTGATTCCATGGGCATGTGTTAGGGTTGGCCAGGAGAGCTGAGCTGAGGTGAGGCTGCAATTCCCATGGCCTGGAAGCCTTAGGGCCCAGTCAAGGCTGCTCTTGTAGGCAAGGGGGTCGGGGCTGAGGGGAGCAGGGGGCAGGGCTGAATAGAGGAGGGGGTGGGGCCAAGGGGAGGAGGAGACAGGGCCCAGAGGGCTCACTGTGGTGGTAGCAGTGGCCAGGGTCTCTCAATGGCAGGCATGCATGCGCAGAGGTGTCGAAGTGGGCCGCAAGAGGAGGGGAAGCAGAGAGAGGAGAGAGAGCAGAGAGGAGTAAGTACATACATGAGAGGAAGTGGCTTCAGTGGCTGGCTGAGGCCTCAATTGAAGTGAAGGTCCTGACTGGGAGTGCAGAGCATGCAGAGCTAGCACAGCAGACACATCACCTCAAGCAGCCCCATGGTGGGGGGGTGGCCATAGTCTGTCCCAAGTCCAAGTTTCCAATTATCATGGTGGTGGCAGTGGCCACAGAGGAGGAGGCCACTGAGGAAGAAGCAGCCAAAGAGGCAGCCTTGGCGGCAGCAGTTGCAGGAGTAATGGCGGCAACGCCTAAACAGGTCTGGCTGTGGATGAGGTGGGACCTGAGTTGTCTGCAGCTGAAGGGGAGTAGAGAACCACACTTGCCCTACCATGCACCCTCAGATCCCGCCCCTCCCTCCGTGGCCCTCCCCAAGGTGCCGTATTTCAAAAATGGCACTGCCGGTCTAGACCCGGGGAGCCTCTCTGTTGCCCAGCTGAGATAACGCGCCCCTGGCAGGCTTGTCTCAGTGACCTGGTCCAGGTCCCTGGTCCTTAGATTCCGGGCCTGCCACACCTGGAGCCACTGCCTACCGCGGCCCCACATCCTGGGACCCCATTGCCCAGAGAACCCCTCGACCCCCACTCAGAGCATCCTCCATTTTGCGGACCCAGACCCGTGCCTCCCACCTCCCTTCTCCTGTCCCACCTGTGCCTCCCCTGCATCCCACAGTACACCCTGGCTCTGCTACATATGCACCCCAGGGGTGGGGAGTGGGGATGGGTGGCAACCCAACGATCCCTTTCATGTCCCTAGTGGCCAGTGTCCCAGGAAACGGGGAGATGCAGGGTTGGGTATGTAGGGGGCCCAGAGAGCTCCTGGCCTGGAGTAATGGATCCAAACAGCCACCCATCTGCACCCTTCCTCACCTTGGTGGGAACCTGGTGGCTTCAGTCAGAGGTGGGGAGCAGCATCTTCAAACCTGCCTTCTCAGGTCTTTTCCTTTTTTCAGGGGGTGGGGGTGTTGGATGCAGAAGATAGACCCCCTTGCTGTTTGAGCACTTGTCCTATATGCTTGGTCACCCTTTCACCTGAGGAGGGTCCCAGAAGAGCCCACTAAGGAGGTGAGGATACTGGGGGTCAGATAGATGAATATCTGGGAGGAACACACCTCCTCCCACACACACCCAACCTATTCTCCCCACCCCAGCTGCCATCAGTTCTCACAGGGTGATCACATTTCCCAGCTCTGCCAGAATCTGCTGGTACTCCTGGTCCATCTGGTCTCCTCATTCTCCCCAAGAATGCGCCAAGTCACCCAGAAGCATCTAAGCTGGAAGTAGGAAGTCCATTTAGGACACCATCCTTTTGCCCCAAAGCACCCCTACCCCAGGTCAGACACTCCTTTGGGGGCACCATGAACCCCTGCTTGTTATCTGTCCTGGCTCTAAGGAGCCACCTGTCTCAGGACTCCTTTATCCAGCATCCTGGCCTAGGGTTTTGATTTATGTGGAGTTAAAGTTTGTTGTTCCAAAGAGGAAGATTCTGACCCTGGAGAAAGGGAGAGGCAGGGTGGTTCTTTGTTATTAGAGTGGTGCTCCCCTTTGGTGGGATCCCCTGGTTCTGACAAGGGAACCCGATGCCCCAGCTTGTACTTTGTCCCAGATGAGGAACTGACAAACTCAGGAGAGGCACTGTTCTGTGTGTGTGTGTGTGTGTGTGTGTGTGTGTGTGTGTGTGTGTGTGTGTGTGTGTGTGTGTGTATGAGAGAGAGAGGGAGGGAGGGAGGGAGGGAGAGACATCATCTTTCACCTTGTACAGTATGACTGTGCTCAGGTGAGCAATCAGTTAGCAAATTGCTGGTGCTGCATAGACCAGTCTTCTGTCACAGGTCTGGATTGTGTGTGTGTGTGTGTGTGTGTGTGTGTGTGTGTGTGTGTGTGTGTGTGTGTGTGTGTGTTGGGAGAGCAGGGAGATGAGAACAATGGAAACATATTTAACTCACCATGTCTAAAAAGAGCAAAAGCATTTTATTTGTGTGTATGTGTATTGTTCTTTTGTCATCAATGCCAAGTATGATCCCAGCCACAATTTTTATTTTCTCCTTCACTGTTACATGAATCGCTTGGGGAAGGTTTCAGTAGATATTCCTTTCCATCTCTTTCCACCTCTCTCTTCCCCTTTCCTGTAGCTCACAGTAGCTGCTGGGCCTGCGTGCATCTCCCCTTGGAGGTCTGTGTGAATCGCAGACCAGAGTGGACACCTGTCCTTCTGTCTTCAGGCTGGTGAGGCAAGAGTGACCACAGCCACACTCATACAGCCAGACACCCTGCTCTGGTGTGTAGAGTTGGAGCTAATTCAAGGGTTGGAAATGTGTCTGCCAAACATAATTAGGGAATGATATGGGGGGAGTAGGGCAGAAGATGTGAAGCTAGGAAGGTCTGGTGCGTGGCGAATGGTGTGACATAGGAGATGGTTCACCACAAACAAGGTTGAGAGGGGAACCTTACCCAGGGCTTTGGCGGTGTCCATGGGCAACTGGGCAGGGGGCTCCAGGCCCCCACTGGTGGCATGGATTTCCTCCTAGGGCAGTGCACCGGTGGGCAGTCCTCCCTGAAGTCCTACAGACTCCCATCTGTGTCCTGCCTGTGCCATTTCCACCTGGGCAGTGGTAGGCAAGTGTCTTCCTCCTGCTGAACCGTGCATGGTGTCAGGCCATGGCAGTTAGCTAGGGCTGGCTGAATGCCAGTTTCTGTAACCTGCTGTAGGCTGTCTGGAAGGAAAAGTGGACCACTGACTTTGGAAACCTTTAAGTTTGATTGTGGCAACTGAAATGCCAGCTTTTCCAGGATTTTTTCTTTAAGCTGGCAATTACTACTAATGACTGGGATTATGGGTCAAATAAGATGGACCATTTCAGCTGCCAAACAATGATGTTCAAAGCGGCACAGGCAGAGTTCCCAAGCCAGATCGTCTCCTGTCATGAACATCCTGCTATGACTGCCTTCCTCCAGCAGTTGCTGATTCTCCTCTGGTTCTCTCTAGGGTGACCACCACAGTCAAGGACATCATGGGAGCAGAGATGGTGACCTCGCCATACCCAGCCTGCCAGCTGTGAGCAGAGACTATTCCCAGCACTGCACTGGAATCTGGGAGATTCAGAGAACCAGGATGCCTCAAGGATCCTTTCTCTGCAACATGAAAATTGGGGGCCAGATGTGGTGGACCATCCTGTCTGGCCCCAGGAGGAGGAGAGGAGGCCCCTTGAGCCAGGCTTTCATCTCACGTGCCTCATTCACACCTGAGGGCAGAATTGAGTGCCAAACTGTGGGTTAGCCGCTGGACAAAGATTTTTGAGAAGAGAGACATCGCAGAGCCCCAAAATCCAGCGTGTACATCGTGGCTCAGATCCTCAGAGCCAAAAGAGTTAAGTGCAGTGGCACCAGGAGGGCAGGATGAGGGACGAGGGAGAACTGTGGAAGAGCTACTTCAGGCTTTGACACCTCCCCCACTACCCCTCCACCCCCAGGATGCTTCCCTGAGTTGGATGGGAGTTTTCTGTAATATTGTCGTAGAGAGATGCTCATTTATTTATCCAACAAACCGTTACAGTGAGTGCCAGGTCCAGGCGGTCATAGACGCTGAAAGGTTCCAGTGCTGGTTCCAGAGCACATGAAGAAATCTTGGTTTGAGATGGATGCTGGTGCTTCACACCTGTCATCTTAGCTACTTAGGAGGCTGAGATGGGAGGACTGAGGCTTAAGTCCAAGAAAGAAAAGCCTGTAAAACTCTTATCACCAACAAACTACCAAAAAGCAAACTCCAGAAGTGGATGAGTGGCTCAAGCTGTAGACTGTTTGCCTTGAGTACAAAGGCTCAGGGACAGCACCCAGGCTCTGAGTTCAAGGTCCAGGAGTGACACAAAGAAAGGAAAGAGAAAGAGGAGGGAATGATGGAGGAAAAAAAAGGAGGAAAGTAAGGAAGAACGGAACATGCAAGCCTTGGTTTGGAGTCTCTGGATCAAGGAAGCCAACCATTCACAATCTCTGTGGGGACAGTTTCAGACCCTAAAGCCAGTATGTAGGACCAAGCCACTGACGCCTTAGCAACTTCATGACATCCAGGAGCTGTGTGGTCACCGACTGCAGAGGGAAATGGCCTTGGGTAGACCCTAGGGCTCAGGGTGTGTCACCAAATTTCAGTCTCCCCTGGCCCACCGAGTTTATTTTCTAGTCATACAAGAAGAAATTGTCCAATAGATAGGGAGGTATAGGCTGAGGGAGTGTGAAGAGGGGGATGGCAAGGGATAAGTAAGAAGATGAAGATGGAGGACGATCCCAGGTCAGGTGTGTCAGGTCATTGGAGACATGACCTCACCTAACAACTTAGACCATCAGGGATAGAGACTTCGACCCAGCCACATGGCTGTTAAAAGTCCTGGCACTTTGGTTTCACCATTGACCAGATGGCTGTCATCCACTGCTGGATGCCTGTGTGGTACATCCTTGGGGACTGGGACTTTTGCTGGCTCAATCTGAAGATGACACCCCCAGTGTTCATTCCTTGACCAGAGACAGAGGTAAGCCTGCCACTGGCACAGGACATCCAGAGAATGAGGGCGGGAATCAGACCAGTGTTGCCCCAAGACTTCCTCTAGGGGACTGTCGGGCCCCATGACTGCCATTCTCAGAGATAGAGGTGGGTTCTTTGCTGGCTCAACTTTTAGTCTAGATGGCAGATCTGGGATTCAGAGAGGGACGACTGAAGCTGGGGAAGGGCTGGGTAGAGGCTGGTGGGAAAACCAGAGGCACTGAGCTCTGAGCAAGGTTGTTTCATTGAGGATACTCACAACTCAGGAACATTCCTGGGATGGATAGACCTTTTCTCCTTCCTGAGAGAGAAGGTCCTACAGCCCTCCAGTCTGCATCCCTTGGCCAAGATATCCGTTCAATCCCATATCTTGTGGCTGGATAACTAGACCTCAACTGACTGCCCAGTGTCGAGGGAACTTGAGTCCTTGATGAGGTCATGGGATCCTCAGTAAGAGATTGTACTTGAATGTCCTGACTTGGTCCATGGTCAGTCCCATCTAAGACTGACATAATCTAGGACATAGAATCTAGAGAATCAGAGCAGGATGGGGTCAATTCTGTGAGTCTTGAGTATTATGTGTGAGCTTTGAGCTCCTGTGTGCCCACCTGCTTCCCTTTCTTGGGTAGGTCTATGATAGAAAAAGTTTATAACTAGGGCCTGGGTCCCATCCCTTATGTTATGCTCAAAGCTAGCACTCTGCCATTTGAGCCACAGCTCCACTTCCAATTTTTTGGGGTGTTTAATTAGAGATAATCATTCTCATGGACTTTGCTGAGAAGGGTGCATCCAACTGCAGTCCTCAGATCTCAGTCTCCTGAGGGGATAGTATGACAGGCTTGGAAAAGTATCTTTGGCCAGGTGCCAGTGTCTCATGGCTATCACCCTAAGTACTCAAGAGCGGAAATCTGAGAATCATGGTTCAATTCAAAGCCAGCTTGGGCAGGAAAGACCCTCATTTCGGTCAGGGGGGTGGGGTGCATAGGAAAGACCCCAGACCTGACACCTCCCGGGGGACATTTGTTCTTGTGACAGAGCCAAGTCATTGCTGTGGATAAGGAGGAAGCCGCCATCAGACTGACCTGGAACAATGCTCAAAGATAGGTAGGCTGTTGAAGTATCAAACCCCTCATGTCTGCTTCCTACTCCCAACAAGGAGGTGCAGTGGGGGTGGCTCAGCCCTGGGCCTAAGGGATTATAAATGTATGGTGGCGGTCAGGAGCTTGTGGCTCCCACCCATCATCCTGGCTCTTCAATAGTCTGAGGGCTGATGGCCGTGACTCAAAGCCAGCCCGGGCAGAAAAGTTCGTGAGATTCTTATCTCTCATAAACCACCTCTCTCCCCCAAGCCCACACAGAAAAAAGCCAGATGTGGTGGTGTAGCTCAAGTGGTAGGGCCTGAGCCTTGAACAAATGAAGCTCTGGGATAACACCCAGGCCCTGAATCCAAGCCCTAGGGATCACACAATCATAATAAAATAAATGAACAGTGTCCACCTTTTATCTGACTACCAAGAAAGATGGATTCAGTCTTCTAGCTGGCTGGTACTTCTAGCCAAAGGTAAGCAGCTTCCCTTGATGGTCTCCTAAACCTCTCCTTCTCTCCATTATCTGTCCAGGCTTCGGTTGCAAGACAGAATTCGGATTATTCCCCTGGATATGACCTTAAGTACCCATGCCCATCCACCTTCCTTGGGGTCAGGATCCTTTATGTACTCCCTGCTGGGAGGATGAGGCACCACAGAGATAAGGGTAGGTATCCCTGACATTTACACACACACACACACACACACACACACACACACACACACACACACACACACACACACACAAATACCCCTAGCCAACTCAGACTAGCCTTTTCCAAAGACACTTTATCTCTTTGGATTAACTGACGTAGGAGAGGATTTTGATCCCCAGTAACTGATTATTTTAACTTGGGCTTGCTAGTTGACTGGAGATAAATAGGAGCAAAAAAAAGCATTTGGTGCCTGTCACCTGGGGCTCAGGCTCATCCCTGTCCTACTGGAGGCTGAGATCTGAGGATCACTATTTGAACCCAGCCATAAGCTAAAAAGCCCGTGAGACTCTACTCTCCATGGAACCACCAAAAAGCCAGAAGTGTAGCTGTGGCTCAAGAGGTAGAGCACCAGCCTTGAGCAATAAAACTCAGAGAGTCTGCTCCCAGATCCTCCAGTTCAAGCCGACACAAAGAAATGGCCCTGTCTTATGACCACAGACTGCCTGGGCTTCGAGTGCCCTCTCACGGAGTGTGATAAAACACCAGTCCCTGGGTGGTGTATCAGGGCCTTCAGAAATCCAGTAGTGTAAGCCAGGCCTGCCCGTTTGTGCACTCTCAACCCACACTGGCCAGAAGGCAGAGTGTGACAAAGCCGGCAGCCTGCAGAGCGAAGATGTGCCAGCTCTGCCAAGGTGATCAGAATGGGCTTCTTGGAGGCAGCACTTGAAAAGGGGGTCCTGCTTAAGGAGGATCTGACAGGAAACACAGAGAGCAAAGGTGCTGCAGATGATGGACAGCATAGCAGAGCATGTTCATTTCCAGCCAGGGCTGCAGGTGAGAGACTCGGTACAGTTGTGTGAGTCTTAATATAGATGTGTGAGACTGTCCCGATACAGTTCTCCAAGGGACCTTAGTGACATGTGGATGGCTATGCCCTGAAACTCAGTAGATCCATCCACGCTTTGTGTCTCCTTCTTTGACAGTGGGGAGCTGGACACCCTCCTTCCCTGGGCACGCCTGGACCCAGTTATCAGCAACCCTCCCAACGTCTTCCACCAGGACATGGAGTAGCTGGCCCCAGAAATCCACAGGTACCTGTTGGGTGGGGTGGGGGGATACTGGGCAGGCCCCAGAACTCCTACTGGGTCTGATTTTCCTTGGACGACCAGTCCATCCAGAGGAGGCAGATGGGAACTTAGAGAGGGCTAGTGATGTGGAGGGGCCACTTTAAAGCCTATGGCCCTACCAAAATTCTCAGCCTCCCTTTGCTGTCCCTGAGGGAGGTAGAGGAGTGTCTAGGTGGTAGCGTCTAGAGGAGGACTAATGGAAATTCTGAAGAATGAGACACCATAACCTGTGTGCCAGTGGCTCATGCCTATCATCCCATGCCTATCATCCTGGCCCCTCGGGAGGCTGAGATCCAGAGGATCTCATTTCCCAGCCCAGGCAGGAAAGTACCACGAGAGCCTCATCTCCAACCCAACTGGAAGTGGAGCTGTGGCTCAAGTGGTAATGCACTGGCCTTGAGGAATAATAAACATCAGAGACAGTACCCAAGCCCTGATTTCAAGCCTCTCAACCGAAAAGAAAGAAAGGACGAAAAAAAGGACGAGAGGACGAAAGGAAGAAAGAAAGAAAGGACGAAAGGAAGAAAGAAAGAAAGGACGAAAGAAAGAAAGAAAGAAAGAAAGAAAGAAAGAAAGAAAGAAAGAAAGGACGAAAGAAAGAAAGGACGAAAGAAAGAAAGGACGAAAGAAAGAAAGGACGAAAGAAAGAACGAAAGAAAGGACGAAAGAAAGAAAGAAAGAAAGAAAGAAAGAAAGAAAGAAAGAAAGAAAGAAAGAAAGAAAGAAAGGACGAAAGAAAGGACGAAAGAAAGGACGAAAGAAAAAGAAAGAAAGAAAGAAAGAAAGGAAGCCACCCCTTCTTTGCTTGTAAGAGATGGTGAAGTAGTAGGGGTGCTGTGTTTGGGAGAACAGGTGCTGGCCTCACTGTACAGACATTTCTAAGAACTCCCCAGGTTTGTCCCAGTGTGAAGCCACAGCATAGTGGGCAGTGCCTTACCAAGAACTCCAGAGGTCCTGGCCTGTGGCAGGCAGGGACTTGATGAATGGTATCAGGTGTGGGATGGTAGAGGCTGAGATCTGAGGATCGCGGTTCAAAGCCAGCTTGGGCAGGAAAATCTGTGAGACTTTATCTCCAGTGAACTGCCAGAAAGCCAGAAGTGGCACTGTGGCTCCAGTGGTAGAGCACTCACCTTTAGCTGAGGAGATGAGGGACTGTGCACAGGCCCAGAGTTCAAACCCCATGACTGACAACCAAAAATAAGGTAGCTGAGATTTCTGTATAGTGGTATGTACATTTAGGAAATGCCAAGCTATGTTATGAGCCACTCCAGACTTGTGAGAGTCCCTGAGTTTTGTCTACAGTTGGTCTGAGGATAGTAGTGCCATCTTCTTGAGGGTGGGATGGTCAGGGTGCTCAGGGACTGCTGAGGCCTTGGGCTACCTGTGTGCGTGTGTGTGTGTGTGTGTGTGTGTGTGTGTGTGTGTGTGTGTGTGTGTGTGTGTATTTCCCTCATCTTATTCTGTCCCCTCCCTGAGCTGCCTCTTTCTGACCTCGGATATTGCCCCTCCTCCACACTGACCTTCCCCTTTAGCCCCTTATCATGGTCAACAATGATTCCTAAATTGCCAGAGGCCTGGATTCCAACTTTTCTTTAGGGCCCAAGTCCGGCCTGTCCAAATCTTTGGGCGCCTCCCGGGGATTCTGGATCAGCAGGGCAGTCTGGCATAAGTTGTCCCCTGCCTCTGGAGGAACCTTAGTCATGTGATATCCTGTCCTTTTCCTCAGCTAAGCCTCTGGCTCACATCCCTCCCTGCATGCTGGCAGTGGAGTGGGGGAAGGAGGGTTTGTGGTGGCTCTGGCCAACTCGAGCTTGATAGCTGACAAAAGGCTGCCCAAGCAAGGAGGATCCGGGGTTACATGGGATTTGAGGTCAAGGTGGCTTGGAAGTATCCATCGGTGTCTAGGAAATGTCAACGTACATTGTAGCAGCAAAGTCTATCTTCCCACCCCAGCTTGGCCTCTCATGTCCTTCTAGACAATTCTGGATGCCCAGAATACAGATGCTCACAGTTTAAATTCTAGGTCCAGGAAACTGGGGGGATTAGAGACTAGTATGGCCAATACATAAATGTTCTGGGACATTAGCCTTGACCTGGCTATGCCCCCCTTGTTGTACGTTCACTTCTTAATCCAGTGCTGGGCACACACTGGCCACTTGTGGCAGTTCTGTGAAAGCAGCAGGAATGGAAGTGAGATCCAGGGTGACCAAAATCTGGATTTATGGCCTGATTAGGGGTGGAGTGGGGGCAAAGGGTGTCTTAAAAATTCTTAGAGCTGGAATTCAGGGCCTAGCCACAGTCTCTGAGCTTCCTTTGCTCAAAGCTGACACTCTACCACTTGAACCACAGCCCAACTTTCATCTTTTAGTAGTTTAGTGGAGAGAAGAGTCTCATGGATTTTATTGCCTGGGATGGCTTCAAGATGTCATCCTAAGAGCTCAGCTTCTGAAGTAGCTAGAATTGCTGGTATGAGCCATTGGGCCCTGCTAAGGATATTTGTGTGTGTGTGTGTGTGTGTGTGTGTGTGTGTTGTGTGTGTGTGTGTGTGTGTGTGTGTGTGCGTGCGAGTTTGCATGTGTGCGGGTGTATGTGTGAGGTTACCGGCTTGAACTCAGAGCCTAGGTGATATCCTTTGGCTGGTTTGTACAAAGTTGGTGCTCTACCACTTGAACTACAGTACACATCAACTCCCTGCAGCCCCTGACTGTGTGGAGAACAAAAAGCTCAAACTTGATCCTATTTCAGGGGAAGGTATGATTCTTGTGAAGCCTGGAGGAGTAGGGTTGGGGTAAGAGGGGTAACTGTACATGGGTGCTAGACTGAGAGAGAGGCACTCTGTCTTTAGCCAAGAAGGACAGTGTGGCCAGGTGCTAATAAGTCATGCTCTCATATTCCTAGCTACTCAGAAGGCTGAGATCTGAGGATTGCCATTCAGAGGCAGCCCAGCAAGAAAAGTGTGTGAGACTCTCCTCTCCCAATAACCACCCAAAAGAGGAAAGAAAAGCTGTTACTCAAGTGGTAGAGTGCTAGCCTTGAACGAAAAATCTGAGTGACAGAGCCCGGGCCCTGAGTTCAAGCCCTAATACCAGGATGCACGCACACACATAAAGTGGTAATGATGAGCTCAGCCAGAACTGGGGGTAGTCCTGAGGCATAGTAGTAGTAAACTCTTAAACCAGTTCAAGTGGTTTCTCCCTAAGTCCTTCTTGGGCTGAGGGGAATGGCCATGGCAGTAAGTTTGATGGAACCTGCTGCTCCATCCATGCACGGGGCCACAGGGCCAAGGGAAAAGACACTACGGATGCTCCTTTGTAGTAGGTCAATGATTGCAGACCATCTGCCCCCGAGCACTGGTGTGGAAAGCAGGGCTCTGAGCCCTGGGACTCCTGGGATAGCAACTGCTACAAGCAGCAGCCAGCTACCTGCGGATTTGTGAGCACACAAGTCTTTCATGAGCCCAACTCAACACCCTCTCGGGGTGTGCCTGACAGATTTGCACTCTTGTGATACCACATGAGCAGGCGTTACCAGCAATGCCATCTTGCAGCTTCTGGCCCTCCTTGGCCCAAACCGTGGTCTGAGAAGTTGATTTACTGCTCAGATCCACACTGCACCCATGACAGATGCCACTGATGACCTGGCCGATGACCTCCGTTCCCCAAGGCTAGACACTTTTCTGATAATGTGGCCCACTCTGTAGGCAAAGGCCTCCAAATGGCCTGCTCTCAAAACTTGTAGGACACCTAGACATTGGGAGAAACTCGGGGGCCCACAGGAAAGTAGGCTGACTAAAGCCAAAAAGTGAGTTCCAAGCAGGCAAGGGCAGTTGGTCATGGGACTGGAACTCTGGGCCTGGGTGCAGTCCCCTCAGCTCTTCAGCTTATTGCTTGAGCTAGAGCGTCACTTCCAGTTTTCTTGTGCTTCCTTGGAGATAAGAGTCTCATGGACTTTCCTGCCTGGGATGGCTTTGATTCATGCTCCTCAGATCTCAGCCTCCTGAAGAGCTAGGGGGACAGGCATGAGCCACCGACACCCAGCTCATCTGGCCATTCATCACAGTGGACAAGGAGTTCCTGAAAGCTTTTTTTTTAATGCAATTATTGGCCTTGAACTCAGGGTCTGGTCTCCAGTCACTTAACTTTTTCCCTCAAAGCTGGCACTCTACCACTTGAGCCACAGCACCATTTCTGGCTTTTAGTAGTTCACTGGCAAGAAGATTTTCACTAACTTTCCTTCCCTGAGCTGGCTTTGGTATGCGGTCTCTGATCCCAGTCTCCTGAGTAGCTAAGATTTAAGGGGTTGAGCCACTGATGGCTTTGGGTTAGAAGCTTTTCTTCTTTTTTTTGGGGGGGGGGTCAGGGTGGGTCCGGTCATGGGCCTGAACTCCGGGCCTGGGCACTATCCCTCAGCTCTTCAGCTCAAGACTAGCGCTCTAACACTTGAGCCACAACACCTCTTCTGGTTTTATTCTTTTTGTTTATGTGGTGCTGAGGAATCGAACACAGAGCCTCAGGCATGCAAGGCAAGTGCTCTACCACTGAGATACCTTCTCAGCCCAGAAGCTTTTCTTAAGCAAGTGTTCATCCCGGCATTTTTCCTCAATGCAAAGGAGGCCTAAGGGTGCTGTTAAAAGTAGGCTTCCAGCCACAGGAAATGGGTGGGCTCCATGGTGAAAAGAAAAGCTAATCTTCCCCCTGGGTCCCATTCTGGGACTCCACCCTCAAGAACAAACCTTGACTCAGCCTTGAATGTCCTGCAAGACTTATCTGAAGCCACACAACCTTCATTCCACCCACACCACCTGCTCTACACCACACCTCAGGACCTTTGCCCATTCTGTACCTTCTGCCTGAGGCTCTCGGTCCTGTTCCAAGACTTAGAACTCCTGTGGAATTTTGGCACTGGTTATATCACCTCCTGGAGCAAATCTTTCCTTCTTTTCTCTCTCTAGAGGTAGAACTTGTGCAGATTTACTGGCAAATTCTCCATCTTGGGGTGTGTGTGTGTGTGTGTGTGTGTGTGTGTGTGTGTGTGTGTGAGTTCTGGGGTTTGAATTCATGGCCTGGACGCTATCTGTTAGCTTTTCTGTTCAAGTTCAGCAGTCTACTACTTGAACCACAGCTCTACTTCTGGTTTTTGGGTGTTTAATTGGAGAAAAGTGTCTCATAAAGACTTTCTTGCTTGTAATTGTGATCCTCAGATCTCAGCCTCCTGAAAAGCTGAGATTACAGGGGTGAGCCAACAGCAGCTGCCCTCTACCTCTTACCTTTCACCATGGCCCTCCTGAGACCCAGAAGAATATGTCTCACCAGGCTCACATTTTTTTTTTTTTTTTTTGCTGGTCATCGGGCTTGAACCCAGGTCTGGGCATGTTCCTTAGCTTCTTTTGCTCAAGGCTAGCCACAGTGACACTTTTGGCTTTTTCTGTTTCTGTAATTCTGAGGAATCGAACCCAGGGCTTCATGCATGCTAGGTAACCACTTTACCGCTAATCCACATTTGCAGCCCAAGGCTGACTTGTAACAGGAGTTATGATGGTAGGATTTATTGGCTTACCATATTTGGCATAGAAATCGCTGACTATTTCATATCTTTGCCAAGATTTTGGACCAGTTTGTGACTCTGCAGTGAGGAATGATGAATGAGTGAGAGCCACCAGGCCCTAGAGGTCTAGGCTCACATAGTACATAGGGATAGATAATATGGATACAGAACCTTCAAAGACTCCTACAGCCTAGGAACTCTGAGGGCTTGTCCCAGCTTGCCCAAGTTGGGTGGGCTGAGCATGGGCAACCTGCTGAATACCCATCATCCATACATCATCCATCCATACACAGAGACATAGAGTGATTGTCTCCTTTTTGGGGAGGGGGGAAGTTCCCTGTTTGTACTATGAGCCTAGGCCCTGTCCCTGAGCTCATTTTGCTCAAGGGTAGCACTCTGAAACTAGAGCCACAATCCCCCTCATGTTTTTTTTTTTCTATTGATCTGTTAGAAATAAGAGTGTTACCGACTTTCCTGCCCTGGCTGAATTCAAAATTTCATTCTGTACATTCTCAGCCTCCTGAGGAGCTAGGATTCCAGGCAGGAGCCATTGACACCTGGATTTCTTTTCTTCTTTTTTTTTTTTTTTAGTTGTGACAATCTGAAATCTTCAAGGAGTCATTCCAATGGTTTGCATTCAAAGTAAACTACACAGGCTTGGAGTTCGAATGCTAGGAGGGCCAACCACAAATGGAGGGAGATCCTGACAAACTCATTCCTATTCATGTGAATGCTAATGGAATGTTATAAAAGTAATAATTAAATTTGCAGTTGATTCATGATTCTATTTTAGAATGCCACACAAATATTATTGGATTTATATCTTCCATTTTAGCACCATGGTATGATTCCCCTAATGGACGGATATTAACTAACTTTTAATGATTGCTTTTTTAAGTATTCAACCATGATACTTCATTAAATGGTGGCATAATGTAATAACTAATAATTGGTAATAATATGTATATATATATAATTTAATATCCTCACATTCCCTCTCTCTCTTTCTTTATATATATATATGCATATATATATATGTATGTATATATATATATATATATATATCTTTATACTGAGAGAGAGACACATACACATATACATATCTATAAATGTATATATTGGGCACTACTGTGGCTTGATCAAAGGTCCACAGAATTTCCTGGCAGCTCAGTTTCCTGGAGGCTGGTGTGTTAAGAATGTGACCCCATTTATGGATTGGGCATTGTAGGCACTGAGTTCAAATCCCAGCATGGCCAAAAGTTCATTTGTGGAGTAAGAAGACAATTTTGACACATTTTTTTCCTTCTCTGCGAATGTCCTGGGTCTCAGTACGATGTATAATACATATGCAAATATAATCTATGTGATATGATGTAATAAATGAAGTGTTATACGTGTAATAATACTACATAAATAAGAGTAATAAACATCATACGCAGTAAACTCATGTATGTAAATAGATCTTATATACGAATATTATTTTTTTCAGTGCTAAGTCTTGAATTCAGGCTCTAAGAACTGGTCTTAATTTCTTGTCTTCAAGGACGGTGAGCTTCCCCTTCAACCACAATGTCACAGAGTTAACCAGGTCCCAAGTTCAAATCCCAGGCCTGCTAGAAAACTGGTGTAAATTCCAAGCCAGAGCCTTATTCTTATTATTTATTTATTTATCGGCCAAGCACGTGGCTTGAACTTAGGTCTTGGCACCTCTCCCACAATCAACCCTGGGATTTTAGGACCCAAGTTCAAATATTGGGGCGGCAAAAAAAAGAAAAAAAGGAAAAAACAAGGTGAAGGATAAAGTTCAAGTTGATATTGCTTTTTTTCCCCTTTGTATTGTGACCATCCTGGTTCTAAATGACAAGGCCCAGAAAGTGCCTTTGCATTACTCGTGACCTTGCATTGCTGATGTTTGGGGGGCTATTAGGGAAGCCATAGCCAAAACCAGCAACTTGGGCCTGGAGGTCTAATCCCGGGACTTCCACTAATGAATGGTGGGAGGTTCTGAGAAACCCATTCTGATGATATATCCATACAAATGGAATGTTATAAAAGTAATTAAATTAGTAGTGTATTGTTTTCATACTATAAAATTTTACACAATTATACTACATTGAATAATTTTCGATTAATACTTTATTATGTATTCAATCATGATAATTAAAAAAGGAAGGAATAATTTAGTTGCCAATAATTAGTAGTAATATGGTATTTGCAATTTCATAATATAGACATCTCTCTTAGTTTATACATATACATCTATCTATCTATCTATCTATCTACCAATCTACACATTTATCTGTTTATACATTTGTCACTCCTGGGGCTCAGTGGTAGCCTGCTCCCCTAGTGCATACAAAGCCCTGGGTTCAATTCCTCGCTACCACATGCACAGAAAAATCCGGAATTTGTGCTGTCGCTCAAGCAGTGAGCACTAGCTTTGAGCATAAAAGCTTAGAGACTGTGTCTAGACCCTTACACAAGACCCAAGACTGGCACCAAAAATAAAAAAAAATAAAAGAATGGTCTGACCGCAAAGATATAAGGATAGGACTGCAAATATCTCATCACAGAGCAAGCTGGGAGTCTGGTGCTGACAGCTGCTATCTAATCTGACTTAGCCAGAGGTAAACTGCTGCAACCCAGCTCCATGGAATCAGATGCTGCTGGCCACTCACCCCTATCATCCAAGATAGTCCAGGGATGAGATCTGACACTGGTGGCTTTAGAACCCAGTCCTGGCAGGAAGTCTGTGAAACTGAGCTGTGGCTCAAAGTTTTAGAGCTCTAGCCTTGAGCTAAAGGTCTTAGGACAGTAGCCCCAAACTTTGAGTGCAATCCCCATGGCTAACTCCCCCCTAAAACAACCCCACCCCTTTCAACCATTAGATGTGATCTTTGTGCAGTTTGTGACGTGTTTCTGGAAAAATGGTAATACTGATGAAAACACCCTAATTCTAATGACAGCTTGTGGGATACAGCTATGTGATGAGTCCTTCTTGAGCTGTTGTGTGCTGAGTCCTTCATGGGGTGCATTCTTTCATCTGGTCCTTGTAAAAGCTCCACAAGTAAGATGATTGTGCAAATGAGAAAGTTGAGGCTCAGATATGTCCCCATGTCAGGGCCAAAATTATGTAAGTACTGAAATCTAGTGACTTGTCTCCTACTGACAATCGGTTTGGTTAAGTTTTCTTGGTCATAAATATTGAACGCAGGGCACTGACCTTTCCTTGTTGGGTTCATGGCTAGTGACCTATCACGTGGAGTCAAGGACCCTAAGCATCTGTAGCTGTGGTCTGTCATCCTGCCTACTCAGGAAGCTGAGATCTGACAATTTGGGTTCAAACTATCCCGGACACAAAAGGTCCCATGAGACTATTATCTCTTACTCACCATTTAGCAATTTGAAATGGAAGCCAGGTGCCACAGACTCACTCCTGTCATCCTAGCTGCTCAGGAGGCAGAGAGCTGAGGATCAGGGTCCAAACCAGCCTGAGCAGGAAATTCCTTGAGATGGTTATCTACAGTGAACCACCAGAAAGCCTGAAGGGGTGCTGTAGCTCAAGGGGTAGAGTGCTAGACTTGAGCTGAAGTGCTCAGAGACAGCACCCAGGCCCAGATTTCAACTCCTCCAACTTACAAGAAAAGAAAGCAAGAAACCTGAAGTGGAGTGCTGAGAATGTGTCGTAGGGGTAGAGTGCTTTGCATATATGAAACCCTGTGTTTGAATCCTCAGTACCACATCCCTAGAAAAAAAGCCTGAAGTGTCTCTGTGACTCAAGTGGGAGAGTGCTATCTTCGTACAGGAGAAACTCAGGTATAGTGCTCAGGTCCTGAGTTCAATCTCCAGGACTGCTTTATGCGCGTAGGCACACACACACACACACACACAAACACACACACACACACATGAAGATAACAGAAGAGAAGCTGTGACTCCAAATGGTTAAGCAAAGTGCTTCTGCTCTGAGCTCATGATTAGCACCCTGGTCCTGTGTTCGACCGCAAAACCTAGCCACCCAGGGCCCAACTAGGAGAGGTCAAAGTTTTCAAAACCTGATGAGCTTCACCAGCCCTAGATGACCAGAAATGTTGTGATATTACACATGCACTTAGATTTAGCAAGCTTCTGGAAAACTAGGGATGCACCATTGCCAATAATGAATCATTTCATTAGGTTCAGCTCCCTAGTTGTCTGCCAGAAGGACTCTTGATTTAATTTTAGCAATTTGTTTCAACACAGGGACATAGTCTAACAAAGACAGGATAAGTGCAGGGAACTTGGCCTGCCACGGGAGGTGGAACAAATGAAGGTTTCCTGTCAAAAGAGAGCACTGGGAGAGAAAGAGCTTGAGTTACAAAGAGGCCTTTTTCTCCTGGACTTCAGAGCCCACCCACATTCATCCTCATTAATTGCCCCTGGATGAATTGTTTGTTTTGCAGCAGTACAGCAGTGAGGCTTTTTGTCTGCCTGTTCCAACAATGAGGCAGATATCCTCCAGCAGCCTGGGGTAACCCTCGGCTTCACTGGGAACAGTGAGGAGAGCCTCTGAACATACACTGTCTTGAAAGCACTCTCTGGCCTATGAAATCATTCTATTCAAAGCAAATTTCCTAGCTGGGTGCCTTTCTTCATAGAGACTGGATGTTCACCAAAAGAAATACATGCATGCATACACAGACACATGGAATTACTGGCTCTATTTTTGTGTGGCAGATCCTGAGGCTTGAACGTTAGCCTAGACATTTTCCTTGAACTGAGTTTGCTCAAGGAAGCATTTTATTGTGTCTTAAACCATGATTACCCTAGGATAGGGTGCAGCTTTTACACCCACAGATGATCCAGGGATCCTAGGGCCCGAGTTCAACTCCCAGCACTGGCAAAAAACCATCAAACCAACACAAACAGAGAAGGAAAAAACCAGGAAGTTTTACACAACCGTTTTACCTTTGTTTCCTTTGCACTTGACAATCCTGGGTCTCAGTGACTCAGCTTGAAAATTGAAAATTGAACGTGACCTTGCATAGCTGAAGGCTGGTGGGCTGTCATTGAAGCCTGAGCCCAACCCACACACCTAGGCCCTGAGTTGGATCCTGGGACTGGCACCTACTCACTGCTGAAGATCCTAAGATACTCATTCCTATGTTAAGGAACACTAATAGAATGTTTAAAATGTCCTAATTGAATTACCAATTAGCTAGTCATTCTAGTATAAGATTGTCTGCAATAAATACAGGCCATTGATTAATTTAATACTTTATTGTCTTCTATTGTGATTAATTAATGGAGGCATAATTTTAGACCAAATAATTTGTAGTAATAGAATATATAAAAATAAGATATAGACATCAATCTTTATATAGAGTTATACAATATAATCTACATAAATACCTATCTGTCTCTGTATACATTTATAGATGCATATACATATGTAAATACACACACACACTTCAATCTACACATCTATATGTTTATATATTGGCCACTCCTAGGGCTTGATCTCAGGTCCTCAAATTAGCCCAACAACTTCACTTGCATCAGACTGGTGGGCTAATATTGACCATTCATGAAGTGGGCCTTCTAGGCCCTGAGTTCAAATCATAGAACTGCTTAAAACTTAATCCTGGTGGAAGAAGCCAACAGTCTCACTTATTTTCCTTATTGGTGAAAATCCTGGGTCTCAGGAATGATGTATAATATATTGGCAAATCTATATCCTCTGTAATAGGATGTAAAAAATGTTATTATATGTGTAATTATACTAACTAAAATACATAATAAATAAATAAAACACAAAATAAAATGAATAACTACACTAACTGCAATATGCAGTAAACATGTGCATGTAAATATAAACCATAGATTTAAAATGTATATGAATGCTAGGACTAATTCAGGCCCTGGAAACAGGCCTGACTTTCTTGACTTCCAGCATGGTGAGCTTCCCTTTCCCCCACTATGCTGCAGATTTACCCAGACCCTGAGTTCAAATCCCAGTTCTGACAGAAAAAAATGGCATGAATTCCAAGCCTCAAAATTATAAAAATATTTTTAATGTATGAATATATGTATGTATGTATGTATGTATGTATGTGTGTATGTATGTATGTATGTATGTATGTATATATGTATGTATGTATGTATGTTTATATGTTTTTATTTTGTCAGGGACAGGGCTTGAACTCAGGTCGTGGCAAAACTGCCTCAGCTTCGATCACTCTAGGCTAGGGTGCAGCCACTGGACCCACAGCCAAACCTGGATCCTGGGCCCCAAAGGCTGACAGGAAAAAAGTATAAAACGACACAGGCAAAAAAAAAACAAACAAACAACAAAAAAAAACAGCAACTTGTAGATAGCTGCAGGTTTTACATTTGCTTTCTTTGCAAGGTGACCTTTCTGGGTTTGAATAACCTGGCTGAAAATTGTTGGTAACCTGGCATATCTGAAGGCTTGCGGGATTCCAGGGAAGCCACAGGTCAACATAAGAACATAGGCCCTGGGTTTGAAGCCAGGTCCTGACCTCTACCAATGGAGGGAGATCCTAAGGGTCTCATTCCTATTCATAGTAATACCATTGGAAGGTTGTGAATGTCAAGGTTGAATTAGTTGTTCCTGAATGATACCACTATAAAATTAGAGTGATTTTAGGAGGCCAATGGATTTTAATGAATATTTTTGACACATTAAAACAATACTATTAATTAAATGGACACAATAATTCCAGGACAGTGATTGATTTAATTAATAATTCATTAAGGATGAGAACAATATTAATTACATGGAGGCACAATAAATACCTAAGATTTGGTAGGAATGTAGCATATATCACTGAATATTGTATAGATATCTCTGGCACTCTATAAAGATCTATCTTTATTTGTGTACTACCATCTTCATGTCAATCTGTTCTTGTTTTGTCAACTCCTCGGGCTCGATCTTAGGTGATGGGAACTACTTGTCAGCTCAGTGTGCACCAGGCTGGCGTGCTGACAATCACCCATTTATTTATTGAGCCTTGTAGGCTGTGAGTTCAGATGCCAGCGCTCACAAAAACTGAATCTTGGAGTAAGAAGCCCATGGTGACACATTTTCCTTTCTTGTGAAACTTCTGGGTGTCAGGTGTGAAGTTTCTTACATAGGCAAATCTGTATCCTCTGTAATAAATGTAATAAATATTCCATGTATAATAACAGTCAATAAAATAAATGGTAAATAGATGAATAAAACAACAAATTAAATGAATAACTACACTAAGCACAATATGGCATCAGCATATAGGGCTCGATCTCAGGGCCTGGGAACTGCCTGGCAGCTGAATTGGCTAGAGGCTGCTGCACTGAAAATCAACCATTCATGAAATTCTAGGCCCTGAGTTTAGATCCCAGCACTGCCAAAAATGTAATCTTGGAGTGAGAAGCCGAGAATGACACGTTTTCTTTCTCTTTGAAAGTGCTCGGTGTCAGGTAGGAGGTATAATTCGGGTGCAAATCTATATGCTATGTAATAGGATGTCATAGGTGGAATAATTGTCACTACAACAAATGATGAAAGGTTGAATTCGTGTATCTTTGTAAATAAAATTAGATGCAATAATCATAGAATGTGTATTAAGTTTTATTAATATTTTATTAAGCATTAAGAGAATAAAAATTGCATGGAGTCCTAATTAAATACCTATTATTTGGTAGTAACACATGATGCATAATTTAATTATATATAGATATCTGTCTTATTCTATAAAATATGTAAATATATGTATGTATATATGTACACATATGATAATAACAGGATACTGAGTAATTATAATTAATGCTTTATTAATTGTTCTACTGGAACACATCATTAAGTGGAGACATAATTTAATATCTAGTAATTGGCAGTAATATCTATAAGTTAATAATATAGGGATATCTTTGTTTTTGTGTACATAATATTTATATACAGCAATCTCTATCTATTTATACCTAGTTCACTCCTGGTGCTCGGTAGTTGAGTGCTTTCCTAGTAAGCAGGAAGCCCTGGGTTCAATTCCTCAGTTCCACATAAACAGAAAATCCAGAAGTTCTGCTGTCATTCAATCAATTGAGTGCTAGCCTTGAGCACAAATGCTTAGGGTTAGTGTCTAAGCCCTTACTAAAGGCCCAGGACTGTTGCAAAAAAAGGTAGAATGTTCTAACTGCAAGTATAGAAGGTCAGGAGTTCAAATACATCACCACAGAGCAAGCTAGGAGTCTGGCGCTGACAGCTGCCACCTAACCTGACTTAGCCAGATGTAAACAGCTGCAACCCAGCTCCAAGAAAACAGACGCTGCTGGTTTACCTCTGTCATCCTGGCTGCTAGGGGGCTTTAAAAACCAGCCCTGACAGGAAGTCTTTGAGACTCCTGGAAATGTGGCTCAAAGTGGTAGATCTCTAGCTTTGAGCAAATGGTATTAGAACAGTATCCCCATGCATTGAGTACAAGCCCCACTGGTAATCCTCCCAAAAAACTACCCCACTACACCAGTAGATTTGAACTTGTATGGTTTATGAAATATTCCTCAAAGAATGGTGATACTGATGAAAGCACCCTAATTCTAATGACAGCTTGTTTAATAGAGCTATGTCCTGAATCCTTCATAGGGTACAGTGTGCTGAGTCCTGCATTGGGTGCTGTGTGCTGAGTCTTTCATGTGTTGCTGTGTGCTTATCCTTCAAAGAGTGTCATGTACTGTGTCCTTCACAGGGTGCATTCTTTAATCTGGTCCTTGTAAGTGCTCTACAATTGAGATGATTATGCAGACAAGAATATTCAGGCTCAGATATGTCCCCATAGCAGGGACAAAATTTTGTATTACCAAAGAGTGGGTGAGTTCTCTCCTGCAGACAAATGTTTCGTTTTGTTTTTTCTCAGACATGAATCTTGAAATTGCAGCCTCAGCACTGACCCTTACCTCTTGGGCTCATGGATAGCACTCCACCACGTGGAGCCTAGGACCCCCTTGCAGCAGAGTGCCATGGCCTAGGGGTGGATAGCTGAGGTCTATCATCCTGCCTTCTCAGTAAGCTGAGATCTGAGGATCAGGGTTCCAAACTATTCCAAACAAAAAAGGTCCCATGAGATTACATCTCCAATTCACCACTAAGAAAACTGAAGTGGAAGCTGGGTGCTTGTGGCTCATACCAGTTATCCTAGCTAATCAGGAGGATAAGATCTGAAGATCATGGTTCAAAGCTAGCCTGGGCAAGAAAGTCCTTGAGATATTTAGTGCCAATGAACCACCAGAAAACCTGAAGTGGCCTCTGGCTCAAATGGTAAGGCACAAGACTTTAGCTGAAGAACTCAAGGACAGCACCCAGGCCCAGAATACAACTCCTACAACCAACAACAACAACAACAACAAAAAGACAAACACAAACTAAAAAACCTGAAGTAGAGGGCTGAGAATGTGCCTTAGGGGTACAGTGCTTTGTATATATGAAACCCTGGGCTTGATTTCTCAGTACCACATTACCAGGAAAAAGCCTGAACTGGCTCTGTGTCTCAAGTGGGCAAGGGCCATCCTTATACAAGAGAAACTAGGTACAGTGTTCAAGTCCTGAGTTCAAACTCCAGGACTAATGTATTCACACACACACACACACACACACACACACACACACACACACACACACACACACACACAAGCAGAAGTGAGGCTGTGACACAAAATGGTAAAGCACTAGATTTCTGCTTTGATCTCATGGTCAGCCCCCAAGCCCTGTGTTCACAATCAAACCTAGCCAACCACGAGAGATGTCAAGTAGGAGATGTCAAAGGTTTCAAAACCAGATGAGCTTCACCAGCCCCATATGACAGGAAGTATTTTGATATCTGACATGTGCTTGGATTTCCCAAGCTTCAAGAAACCTAGGAGAGGCATCATAGGCTCATCATCATCTGCAATGAAACATTTCCTTAAGTTCAGTGCCCTAGTTGTGTTCCTGAAGGACTCCTGAATTACATTTAGCATTGTATATGAACACCAGAACATAGCCTCACAAATACAGAATAAGTGCAGGGAACTTGGCCTGCCATGGGAGGTGACACAGATGAAGGCTTCCTGTCAAATCAGAGCACTGGGGTGAGAGAGAGCTTGGAGTACAAAGAGGCCTTTTTCTCCTTACCTTCAGAGCCTGCCCACACTCATCCACACTAATTGGCCTGGATGGAATTGTTTGTTACATAGCTGTACAGGAGTGAGCCCTTTAGCCTGCCTGTTTAGACAATGTGAGAGGCTTCTTCCAACAGGCCTGGGGTGCAGAGAAACCCTCAAGCTACACTGGGCCCCGTCAGGGGAGCCCCAGAACATACATTGTCATGAAAGCCATCTCTGTGCTATAAAATCATTGTATTGAAAACAAATTTCCTAGCTTGGTGCCATTCACAACAGCTACTCTGGAGATTCCCCTATAGGAATTCATCCATACATACACAAAGACTTGGAGGAACAGGATCTTTTGGTGGGGCATGTCCTGGGGTTGAACTATGAGCCTAGGGGTTGTCCCTGTGCTCCTTTTGCTCCAGGGTAGCTCATTACCCTTGAATCACAGTCCCACTTCTGGGTTTTTTCTGTGATTTCTTAGAAATAAGCATGTCAAGGACTTTCCTGCCTGGGCTGGATTCAAACTGATAATCTCTACATCTCATCCGTCTGAGGAGCTGGGATTATAGTCAGCAGAAGTGGCACCTGCCTTTCTTTTCTTCTTCAATTTTTAATCTGGACAATCTGACTTCTTCACAGGGTCATTCCAATGGTTTGAATTTATAAGTAAACTACCCAATGTTCTTTATAGCTGCTTTTTCTGAGAAGGATTCGCTATCCTCATCTTCCTCTCTGGTAACAGGTTAGAAGCCAAAAGTGAGAAATGAGTGTCAGGATTTGGGACCTAAGGTCCACAGTTCATGCCAGCTCTGTCACTTAGCTTTGAGCTGCAGTGAATTTACTGTCTCTGGATAAGAGGACCAAAAGCTGCAGTGATTCTCCTATTGTCTTCATTGGTCCTTTTGCCTATAAAATGATGTAATAGTTATGAGTGTTATGTGTCTCCAATCTTAAATATCTATAATACACTAGAAACATCTTCATGTTTCTGTTTTTCTCTAGTACCTCCCGAGATTTAGACTAAGGTTTTGTGTAGAGTGGCTCCTTGGCGAATCCCTAAGGAAAGGTGCTTGAAATATCTTCAGGAGATCGCCATCCAAAGCCATCCCAAGCAGAAAAGTCTGTGAGATTCTTATCTCCACTAAACTAAAAGTGGAGCAGTGTCCCAGATAGTAGAGCTTCAGCTTTGAGACAGCCGAGCAGGAAATACAGGCCAGACCAGGCAAGCCTGGGTGGTACTTATATCCAATTAATGACCAGATGGCTGGAAGTGGAGCTGTGGCGGTGGTATAGCCTCAGCCTTGAGCAAAACATCTGAGGAATACATGAGGCCTTGACTTTAGGCCCTGGGATGGCCATAAAAATTAAAAAAGAGAATGTCATGTTATGTATCAGTGCTCTAACTACTTATGTGTGTATATTACCTCCCTGAGGGCAAACAGATCACATGCAATGCTTCTGCTTTTATTTACTGATTGATTTTTCAGATATGCTTGTTGCACATACCACATCATTCTCTTCATTTCACGCCCATCGATTTTCTCTTCTAGGGTTCCAGGCTTGTGTCCTTATATGATGCACTTAAACTCTCAGCAGCCTTTATTTATATTTCATTATGAGGCCAATGCCGGTATAGTCACAAATCAGGTAGGGTAAGAGAAGGTTAGGTTTCATTGAAATATTCAGAAAATTAAACTTGGAGTTGTAAGATGGTGGCATACTTATGTAAAAACTTCCACTAAGGAAAAGATGAGGGGGCTGGGAATGTGGATTAGTGAGAGAGTGCTTGCCTAGCATGCAAGAAGCCCTGGGTTTGATTCCTCAGTACCTCTCACACACAAAACACAAATATTCATGCTGTGACTCAAGTAGCGCAGTGCTAGAGACAGTGCCCAGGCCTTGAGATCAACTCAAGAACTGGCAAAGAGATAGCTAGCTAGGTAGGTAGGTATGTAGGTAGAGAGATGGATGGATAGATAGATAGATAGATAGATAGATAGATAGATAGATAGATAGATAGATAGATAGATAGATAGATAGATAGATAGATAGATAGATAGATAGATAGATAGATAGATAGATAGATAGATAGATAGATAGATAGATAGATAGATAGATAGAGGAATATGGTCTTGGAATTCATGAGAGAGAAGGGAACAAGTCCCACTCATGAGGTCTTCTGCAGTTTGCCGGGACCCAGCATCGCCTTCACACAAACACAGAGCAGGAAGACTGTCTCGGTCGCACTTCTCAGGCAGCTGAAGACACCAAAGCCAAGAGGGAAGAGCCAGGTTCTAAGTCAGGTGCTTGGAGATAGTAGAGAAAGGGCCCTGCCTATCCTTGGACTGAGTATTTGAATTAATTATATGGAGAATGAAGGAAGGAGAATGGACTGGCAGAGTAGAAGAAGGGCCTTCAAATCTGACAGAGAATCAAAAACCCACTTGCTAAGATCAGAAAGCAGGGTTTTTGTATTCTGTTCCTCCCCTCTCCCCCAATATATTGGCTCTCTATTGTTAACCTAAAGATAGCCTGAGGCTCCCTTCACCTGAGAGAGGAAGGTTAATTAGTCATTGTTTGAAGAGGACGAGAAAAGCCTAACCCTGGTGTAACTCTAACAAATGTACCAGGTTTCCCCACATCTTTTTCTCAAGGCTGGCACCCTACCACTTGAGCCAATCCACAGTTTCTGGCTTTTCCTTTGTGTGTGGCACTGAGGATTCAAATCCAGGCATTCATGCATGCTGAGCTAGTTCTCTACCACTAAGCCACATTTCTAGCCCCACCCTTACAATTTTATCCCTCAATTTGCTTCTGAGTATAAATCATTTAAAGAAATCTCTATAGGAAGGTGTCTGAAGACACAGAAGACAAAGCTCATACTTGGGAGAGACTCTAAACATGTGAAGACCATGACAGTGCTTCCATTTAATTATCATGTTTCAACACTAAAAAGTATTAATGAAAAATGAGTAAATGTCCTATATTATTAATTTTTTGCTGTATAATAATTTTATTGTGAAAATACTGTGCACAGGGGTTACAATTGCATCGGCAAAATAATGAGTACATTTCTTATCAAGCATTGTAGCCTCCTCCTTTGTTTCCCCTTCCCATACTTTCCCATCGTCCCCCCTGCCACTCCACCAAATCCTCCCCCTGCACCAACATTGTTAAGTATGTTTTCAACAAAAGGACTTGTGCATCTCATTGTTGCAGTGGGTCCACCTATATCCGTATTTGAACGATTTCTTTTTTCTTTCCCCTCCACAAAGTACACGGATATCAAATACAGTGAAATCAGGGGTTATACCGTGGGAAGGGACATACAAAGCAACAAAGAAATAATCTTATAAATGTGTTAGAAACAATAGCATGAAAGAAAAAAAAAACATTTGAATACATATCTTAGAGTTCATTTCCCTAACATCAACTTATCTGACCTTTTCTGCTTGACTCAGATATATACTTATTATTGCAGATAAGAGAAACCATGGGACCTATGCTTCTTTGGGCTTGACTTACTTCACTTAATATATTTCCTAACAAATGGGGCACTGTCATTCTGTCTGATAGAGGCATAGAATTACATTGTGCATATGTAACACATTTTATTGATCTATTCATCAACTGAGGGGCATCTGGGCTGATTCCATATCATAGCTATGGTAAATAATGCAGCAATAAACGTAGCTGTGCTGGTAGCTTTAGTGTGGTCTTGTTTTGAACATTTGGGTACATGCCCCAAAGTGGGATTGCTGGGTCATAGGTGAGTTCTATGTGTCTTTTGAGGAAAATCCATACTACTTTCCAAAGTGCTTGAACATGTTCACAAACCCAACAACAATGCAGTAAGATTCCCTTCTGTCCACATCCCCTCCAGCATCTGTTGTTATTAGAGTTCTTGATTACTGCCATTCTAACTGTGGTAAGGTGGTATCTCAATGTTTTTTTGATTTGCATTTCTTTTATGTCAAGGGAGGTTGAGCATTTCTTCATGTGTTTATTGGACATCCTTCTTTCCTCTTCAGAGAAGTTTCTCTTCAAGTCTTTAGCCCACTTATTTATTGGGCAGTTGTTTTTTCAAGATTAGTTTTTGGGGGATTTAAGTTTTTGAGTTCCAGGTACATTTTAGATATGAGACCCTTGTCGGGTGTATGGCTAGTGAAGATCTTCTCACAATGAGTGGGCTTCCTATTAATCTTGATTGCTATGTCCTTTGCTATGCAGAAGATCTGCAATTTCATGCGACCACATTTGTCCAAACTTGCTTTGATTTGTTGTGTTTCTGGGTCTTTATTAAGAAAATTTCGCCCTGTGCCAAGGAGACCTAGGGTTTCTCCTATTCTATCCTGTAATGTTTTCAGAGTGTCTGCTTTGACTCTGAAGTCTTTGATCCATTTGGAATTGATTCTGGTGCAGGGTGATATATAAGGACCTAGCTTTAGTTTTCTACAAGTAGTTAACCAATTTTGCCAGCACCATTTACTGAAGAGGATATCTTCTTCCATTATATTTTTTGAGCTCCCTTATCAAAGATTAGATGGCCACAGGTCTGTGCATTCATTTCTGGGTTTTCAATTCTATTCCATTGGTCTTGAGTTCTGTTCTTGTGCAAGTACCAAGCTGTTTTGATTTCTATGGCTTCGTAGTAGAGTTTGAAATTTGGCATTGGTATGCCTCCAGCACTGTTCTTTCTGTTGAGAATTGTTTTTGCCATTTGGGGTCTTTAATTATTCCATATGAATTTTTGTATTGCATCTTCTATTTCCTTGAAGAATGAGGTTGGAATATTGATAGGTATCACATTGAATTTGCAGATAGCCTTGGGAAGTATTGCCATTTTCACGATGTTGATCTTCCCAATCCAGGACCATGGGAATTTTTGCCATTTTGAAGTTCTGTTTTGATTTCCTTTTTCAGGTTTTTAAAATTTTCATTATAGAGGTCCTTCACTTCTTGGTTAAGTTAATTCCTAAGCATTTTAATTTTGAGTGGCTATTATGAATGGAGTTGTTTCCTAATTTCAGCCACACTTTTCTCATTGTTGGCATACAGAAAAGCCATTGATTTTTGAGGGTTAGTTTTGAATCAGCTGGAGTAATTTGGGAATGGGGTCTGTGGCATTCTTTAAATACAAGATCATGTCATCTGCAATGAGGTAGCGTTTTACTTCTTCTTTCCCTATTTGGATCCTCTTTATGTTTGCATCTTGTCTTATTGCTGCAGCTAGGCATTCTAATACTAGATTGAAGAGAAGTGGAGAGAGTGGACAACCTTGTCTCATTCCTGAGTTAAGAGAAAATGGCCTTAGTTTTTCACCATTAAGTAAAATGCTAGCTGTAGGTTTGTCATATACAGCCTTTATTGTATTGAGGAATGTTTCATGAATTCCTAATTTTTCCAGAACTTTCATTATAAAGGGGTGTTGAATCTTGTCAAATGCTTTTTCTGCATCTATTGAGATAACCATGTGGTTCTTATCCCTGCTCCTGTTGATGTGATGAATTATATGATGTGATGAATTTGATTTCCGTATATTGAACCAGTTTTGCATCCCTGAAATAATCCTGTTTGATCATGGTTTATGATTTTTTGGATAAATTGTTGAAGTCGATTGGCCAAAATTTTGTTGAGAAGTTTTTCATGAATGAAATGAGTCTATAGTTCTCTTTCTTTGATGAGTTCCTGCCTGGTTTTGGATGAGGGTTATGATAGCTTCATAGAATGAGTTCGGTAGTGAACTTTCTCTTTCAATTTCATTGAAGCGTTGGAGGAGTATTGGTGTGAGCTCTGCTTTTAATGCCTTGTAGAATTCTGCTGTTAATCCATCTGTTCCTGGGCTTTTCTTAGATGGGAGGTGTCTTATTTCTGTTTCTATTTCAATGCTTCCTATGGGCCTGTTAAAATGGTTTGACTCATCTTGGTTTAGTTTTGGCATGTCAGTATTTGCTAGGAAAAGGTCCATTTCTGCTAAGTTCTCAAACTTATTAGCATAAAGTTTTGAGAAGTATTCCCTTATAATGTTTTGAATCTTGGTTGTTTCTGTGCTGATGTACCCATTCTCATCTCTGAGTTTATTCATTTGTGTGTGTTCTCTTCTTTTACTGATAAGATTTGCTAAGGGTCTGTTAATTTTGTTAATTTTTTCTAAGAACCAACTCGGTTTTGTTGATTCTTTCTATGGTTTATTTGGATACTAATTCATTTAATTCTGATTTAATTTTAGTTATTTCTTTCCATCAACTGGATTGCGGTTTTTCTTGCTGCTCTTTTTCAATGAGGCTCACATATCTCATTAAATTGTTGATTTCAGATCTCTCCAATTTGTTGATGTAGGAACGCAGAGCTCTAAACTTGACTCTGAGTACTGCCTTTGATGTGTCCCAGATGAGGTGATAATTTGTGTGATCATTTTTGTTGAATATCATGAACTTTTGCATTTTCTTTCTAATCTCTTCCATGACCCACTCGTGATTCAGCAGTGTGTTGTTCAACCTCCATGTGTTACAGGACATTCTTTGATGGCTTTTGGTGTTGAGCTCTAATTTTATTCCATTGTGGTCTGAAAGAATGCAAGGAATGACTTCAATCTTTCTGAATTTGGACAAGTTTGCTTTGTGGCCTAAAATGTGATCTATTTTGGAAAATGTTCCATGTGTTGCTGAGAAAACCGTGTATTCTGATGTTTCTGGGTGAAATATTTGATAGATGTCTATTAAATCTATTTCATCTATGCAGGTGTTTAGATCTGCGATTTCTCTGTTGAGTTTTTGCCAAGTTGATAGAAATGTTCTTCAAATAGCTGAAAGATGTGACACTTCAGCTTGAGGAAAAGACCAGAAGTTTCGATGACCTGGAGCAAGTGAACACAGAATTTCACGAGAAGCTGGAAGTGCTCTGGACACAGAAGAGTAACAGGAAATACAGAATCTGCAAGTTCCAACAAGTGCTGGTGGGGTGTGGGTACTGACGAGATTATTGGGCTACCTGAGCTGGATGGTGAACTAAGCAAATCTGGAGAGAGACACCTTCACGGAGGACCTGAGCATTGACAGTTCTGCATGGAAGGCGGAGCTTCCTTGGCTCACCGACCAGGTGAACCAACTGACAAAGGAGAAGGAGTGAAGGATGAGGCAGGTGCTGGACCTAGAGAATGAACTGGGGGAACTGAGGATGAAGCTGGCAGAGCCATCTCAGGCTGAGCCGCAGTTGCAGGCCCAGGCCTACCACAAGCAAATTGAGTTGAAAAACCTGGAGAAACAACTTCACATCCAGGTCAAGGAAAACCAGAGGCTCTGTCTCCAGAATGCGGAGCAGCAGGAGCAACTACAGAGACTGGAGGAAAAGGGCAAGGATTGTCAGGAGATCCTCGAGACCACACGATGCACATGTGTGTGCAACCCATAGCAAGAGGAACAGCTGGCTCTGCTGTGGGATGCTCTCCACAGGGTAAGCAGTGAGAAGGAGGAGCTCACCAGCATCCTGGACTCAGAGCAGCAGGTGAAGAAACATCTGTGGAAATAGCTAGTCCACTCAGAGGAGAAGATAGACGAATGTAAAGAGGTGGCTGAGAGAGAGAGAGAAAGCCAAGCAGCTTGGGAGTTGCAGGAGTGGCAGGAGCAGTCCCTGGCCCAGCTGCAGGAGCTCAGAGCCAACTGTGAGCAACACATTGCCTCCAATGAGTGGCTGAACTCTGAGGAGTCCCTGCAATAGACCCTGCAGAGGCAGATCCAGCTGCTGGAGCAACTGAAGCAAGTGCAGGACCCAACCAACTGGGGGACCAGGTGGTGCCCCCAAAGTGGCAGGACACTTTTAAGTGCCTGGAAGTGACCAGACCACAGGAGGAGAGCCTGCAGGCCCAGCTGAGCTTCCTGGCTTTCCCTGGGGAGAGGAAGCTGTGAGCCCTGGAGAAGCAAAAGTTAAGGAGGTGACTTCTCCCAACATGACCATCACAGAAGATGGAGACATGCTCCAAACCTAGAGTGACATGGCTCTGCGAGCACTCCCAGAGGCTGAGATCCACAGGGGGAAACTCTTGCTGCAGGAGTGGCAGCCCCACTGCAGGCGCCCTGCCAACACAGCAACTCAGTGCAAGATAGAGGTGGAGCCACAAGCCTCCCACCCCATGAGCTGTTTCCACAGCAGGCATGAGGATTGGAAGTGGGACACGTGGGCATCCGAGAGGAAAACCTGTTGAGTCCATGACCTGCATGATGAGGTGGATTTCCATAGTCCAGCGGATTAACTCCACCATTGGTGCAGCCAGCTGTTAGCACACATTTGCACCATAGAGGAGTCCTTCATGGTGTGTAAAGAGCACATGTTAGTCCTGGATGAGCTGTGTTTGGAGAAACCCAAGCATATGTGCCGGCTCTCCCAGAAGATGGAGGAGAAGAGAGAGCTGCGAGAGCTGCTGTTGCTCCTCGCAGGGGAAGGTGCTGACAGAATGCTCCAGATGCCTGCACAGCCTGAGCCCCCTGCCACCACCACCCCTTCAGACACCTCAGGCTTTGGAGTGGGCAAAATGAAGATGGAGCAGAAAGGTTTTGAAGAATTGCAACTTCAAGACAGCTTGGAAACTGCCAAAGGAGATGTCGAGGTTCCTGACCACATAGAGGATTCCCCCACGGAGCACTATCTGTGGCAAATGCCCCACACCCAGAGCAGCCTCCAACTCGAGGGCTTGGGCAAGGAGTCCTCCCTCCCTTTCTTCTGTAGTCTCATGTGACATAATGGATCTCAAAAGCCTCAGCAGCCACTGAAGTAGGTTGCCAGTTGGCCTTCTCTCAGGCCTCCATCTGCCAGGTGATGGGAAGGGTAAACTGCGGGTGGGGTAGGGCAGAGGCTGCCAGGAGGTGGCCCAAATTCAAGGGACAGCTAATGTCCCATTGATGGCCATGGAAGAGGTCCATATTATGCTTATCACAAAGAATAATTTGTTTTCAAAGGGAAAAAATCCTCCAACAAAGATTTGTTCTTCCAGTCCTGGGGCTTGAACTCAGTGGCTGGCCACTGTCCCTGAGCTCTTTTTGATCAAGGCTGTTGCTCTACCAGTTGAGCGCCACTTCTCCTTCCAGCTTTTTCTGTGTGGAATCAAACCCAGGGCTTCAGGCATGCTAGGCAATCACTCTACAACTAAGACACATTCTGAGCTAGGATGATCCCCTGTCCTCCCAAACCCATATGGCCATTCCACTGATAAATAAGAAGTAGGGGCTAGGATGACTATGAAGCCCAAGTCTGGTTCACACAGAAATATTCCTCTGCCCCCTCTTCCTACACCCTTAGTTGAAGTTTCTCTTCTACCATTGAGGGATGAGAGAGGGAGAGGGGAGTCCTAAGAGAGGAGTACAAACAACAGTGCCCTCCTGAGCCCCACATCCTTCCCCACACAAGTGGTTCTCCAGATTCCAATATTACCTGACTCAATGTTGAGTCTACACTGACTCCCCATCCCTGCAAGGCTCAGGATGAAATAAAGGTCAGTCCTGGCCTCAGCCCACACTTAGGGTGGAAGGTCTTAGTCCCAGACCCACTTCCACCTCTGACTGCGCTTGTTAGCCTGGACCACCACCAATCACCACTATGTTGGCGGTGATGACCTCAGAGATGGATTCCAGGAAGGAGGTCTATGACAAAGAGCAGAAACAGCAGGGTGAGCAGGGCAGAAGGAAGCGGGGTGATTGCTCTGGGATCATCCTCCTTGAAGCCCTCCCGTCCAGCAAAGGCCAGGGGGTGAGACTAGATGGAGGAGCATGGGACTAAAGGAGGTACTGCTGTGTCTTGGAGCACTTGAAAATTCCAATTACATTTGGCCCATGCTAATCCCAAAGCCAACATGCAATACCTCTCCTTATTGTTGTTGGCTATGAGCATTGTCCCTGAGCTCTTTTTCTTGAGGCTAGCACTCATCACTTGAGCCACAGGGCTACTTGTTGTTTCTGATGGTTTATCGAGGATAAGAGTTTCACACACTTTCCTGCCCATGCTGGCTTGGAACCATAATGCTCCAGATCTCAGCTTCCTGAGTAGCTTGGATGACAGGAGTGAGCTACAAGTGCCCAGCATGTGATACCATTTGAAGGCTTCTTGGCCAGTCTGTAAAAGGAGCCCCAAAGGGCCTGGATAGACCTTGACCCAACCAAGGAGCTGGGATGGGGGAAGGCTGACCTTCTATTCATTCATCCATTCTGTTCCCTAAAATCAAAGATGCCAGGTGGTGGTGTATGCATCAAACTCTTAGGCCAAAAAGCACCAGGCTTAGTGAGGAAAAGGTGGAGAATACCTAAAGATTGCTGTGTAGAAATCTTTGATTTTGCATGCATGTGGGGTGTGTGTGTGTGTGTGTGTGTGTGTGTGTGTGTGTGTGTGTGTGTGAGAGAGAGAGAGAGAGAGAGAGAGAGAGAGAGAGAGAGACAGAGACAGAGACAGAGACAGAGACAGAGAGAGACAGAGAGAGACAGAGAGAGACAGAGAGAGGGAACTCAGGGCCTACACTATATCCCTGAGTTTTCTTGCTCAAGCCTAGCGCTCTGCCACTTGAGCCACAGCCCCACTCGCTTTTCTATGGTTAAATGTAGGTAAGACTCTCAAGGACTTTCCTGTCCAGGGTGGCTTTGAAGCATGATGGGGGCCCCAGGGAAGCAAGAGTCAACACAACTCACAAGTACAATCCCTATGGTGGGAAACTCCTGCCCCCTGGTGGCCAGACATGGGACATCGTCCCCCTTACCCCCCCCAACCCCCTGCCATCGTCCTCTACAGTTCAATTTGGGAAAGTGACAAGGGCAAAGCTGATTTTTTCTCACCTTGAGTGCTGATGCCAGAGCAGGTCTCTTCCACCCTAGGCCAAGAGAGCTCCAAGACGCCCGGCTCTGAGGGGCACAAGGAAGGGAGAGGTCAGCTCCAGGCCAAGCTAAGAGCCTTTGCCCACGGACACCCCTACTTGGCTTTTCTGATCACTGTAAGGTCTGTCAAAAACAACCCCAACAAAACAAAATTGGAGCTGTGTCTCAAAATGGTAGAGCTTTAGCATTGAACAAAGAGCTCAGAGTCAGGGCCCCCAAGCTTTGAGTTCAAGACCCCCAGCTGACCCTCCTCCATAAAAGACAGGTTAGCTAAATGTGAACTAGTAGGATTTGTGAAGTGTTTCTGAAGAATTATGATACTGAAGAAAGCACTGTAATTCTAATGACAGCTGAACTTGTGACATACAGCTATGTGCTGATTCCTTCACGGGGTGCTGTTTTCTGGGTCCTTCCCACATGGGGGTTTTGTGTTGAGTCCTCAAAAAGGTGCTGTTTGCTGAGTCATCACAAAGGGTGCTATGTGCTGAGTCCCTAAGAAGGTTGGGCTATTCTGGGTTTTCCAAAGGGTACTGTGTGAAGAGTTCATTACACAATGTACTGTATGCTGAGTCTTTCAAAAAGTGTGGTGTGCTAATTCATCCCAAAGGGTGCTGCTATGTTCTGTACTCTTGGGAAGAGAGGGATGAGATGAGTTTTTCGAGTGCTGTGTGCCGAGTCCTTTACACACGGTGCTCTTTACTGTCCTTCAAATGGTGCTGTGTGCTGAGACCTTCCACAATGTGATTGTGCTGAGTCCTTCAAAATTGTGCTTTATGCTGAGTTTTTCAAAGCGTGCTGTGCACTGAGTGTTTTACACAGTGTGCTACGTACTCAGCCCTCCAATGGGTGCTCTGTGTGGAGTCCTAAACCAGGGTGTTATGTAATGAGTACCTGGGAAAGAGTGCTACATGCTGAGTTTTTCAAAACATGTCATGCACTGAGTCCTTTACAGTAAGGGCTATGGTCTCCCTACTTCAAAAAGTGCTGTGTGCTGAGTACTCTACACAGGGTACTATCTGCTGAATCCTTCAAAGTTAACTCTGTGCTGAGTCCTTTACACAGGGTGCTTTGTGATGTTTTTCGAAGTGTGATGTGTACTGAGTCATTTCAAAGGGTGCTATCTTCTGAGTCCTTGAGTGGTAGTTATACCCAACAATCACACACACACAAACACAATCACAAACACACACACACATACACACACACACACACACACACACACACACACACACGAGGGTCACCATGCACCAGCTTAGTTTGTGGAGTGGAGGGGGATGGAGGAGAGTCTCCTCCAGCGGTTGGGCTGAGGGGAGATTAATTTCCCCTGGGGAAGGAACTGGAGTTGGTGGGGAATGCTATGCTGAGGAGAGGCTGCAATTGCCATGGCCTGGAATATTCCATGGCCTGAAAGGTTCAGGGCCCAGTCAGTGCTGCGATTGCAGTCAGGGTAGGGCAGAGGCTGCCAGGAGGCGGCCCAAATTCAAGGGACATCTAATGTCCCATTGGTGGCCAGGGAAGAGGCTCATATTATGCTTATCACAAAGAATAATTTGTTTTCAAAGGGAAAAAGCGGAGGGAGCAAGGCAATGGTGGCTGAGGTGCAGCAATGGAGACAGCAGCTGCTGAGGCGGGGGTGTTGGTGGAAGCAGTGGCTCCTGGGGAGGAGGCCGCTGAGGTGGTGGCAGAGGCTGCTGAGGAACAGGCAGCAGCAGCAGCTGAGGAGGAGGAGCAGAAGAAGCTCACAGCCTTGCCAGGCACCCTCAGAGGCCCCACCCTCTCCCAGCAGGGGCACATTTCACACATGGCGCTGCCAGCTCGGATCCTTGGTGCCTCCCTCAGTTGCCTGGCAGAAATGGTGCAGCCCTAACCTGCTTGCGGCCCTGACTTGATCCCGGCCCCAAGTCCTCAGACTCCAGGGCCTGCAAGCACCAGGAGCCGCCGCCTACAGCTTCTCTCCAGCAGCACACATAAGTGGCTGCCACTTGGGCCCCACACCCCGTGACACTTGTACCTCGTGACTCCCTGTCACCCCCCCCCCCAGTGGACCCAGACCTGTGCCTCCCGCCTCCCCTCTCCTGTCCCACCCGCACCTCCCTCGTGCCCCACAGTCTTCCCTGGCTCTGCCATATGAGACCGAGTTGCTGGGGTGGGGGTGTCGACACTGGGATCCCACCCCCATCCCTAGTGGCCAGTGTCCCCAGGACAAGGGGAGATGAAGAAATGGGTGAGGAGGGGACACCACAGAGCCCCTGGCCTAGAGCAATGGGAGCCACACAGCCGCATATCTGCACCCTTCCTCTCCCTGGTGGGAACCTGATGGCTTTAGTCAGAGGTGGGTAGCAGCACCTCTCAGGTCTTTTCCTTTTTTTTCTGGGGGTGGAGGGTGTTGGATGAAGAAGATAGGCCCCCTTATTGCTGTGGGAGCCCTTGTCTGACCTCTGTTCTCAGTCACACTTTCACCTGAGGAGGTCCCAGAAGAGCCAAGTAGGGAGTTGAGGGCACTGGGGGTCAGATAGGAGATGAATATTTGGGAAGTGTGTTCCTCCAACAAACATACACCTGTCCTGTCCCAGGGTAATTACATTTTCCAGCTCTGCCAGCTCTGCTAGTGCTCCTGGTCCATCTGGTCTCCTCGTCCTCCTCAAGAATCCACCAATTCACCCAGAAGCATCTAGGCTGGAAGTAGGGAGTCCATTCATGTATATAGCCTTTAGGAACCCATCAAATTCCCCAACCATGCCCCCACCCCAGGTCAGACACCCCTCTAGAGGTATCAGGGGACCCCCTTCTTTGTTTTCTCTCCTGGATCTGAGGAGCCACCTGTCTCATGACTCCTTCACCCAGAGTCCTAGCATAGGGTTTTAGTGAATGGGGACTCAAGGCTGGTTGTTCTCAATGGGAAGGGTCTGTCCCTGGAGAAAGGGAGAGGCAGGGTGGTTCTGTGTTATTAGAGAAATGTTCCCCTTGGTAGGATCCCCTGGTTCTAACGAGGGAACCCCCATGCTCAAGCTTGTACATTTCCCTGATGAGGAACCAACTAACTCGGGAGAGACAATGCTCTGAGTCTGTGTGTGCGAGAAAGAGAGAAAGAGAGAGAGAGAGAGAGAGAGAGAGAGAGAGAGAGAGAGAGAGAGAGAGAGAGAGAGAGAGAGAGAGAGAGAGAGAGAGAGAGAATCATATTTCTCCTTGTACAGCCTTACTGTGCTCAGGAGAAGGAGAATGATCAGGTGGTACATTGCAAGTGCTTCATGGATGAGTCTTCTGTCACCGGTTTGGATTTGTGTGTGTGTGTGTGTGTGTGTGTGTGTGTGTGTGTGTGTGTGTGTGTGTGTGTTTGTGTGTTGGGAGAGTAGGGAGATGAGAACAATGAAAATATATTTAACTCACCATCTCTAAAAAGAGCCAAAGCATTTTATTTGTGTGTATGTGTGTATTTGTTGTTCTTTTTTCATGAATGCCCAGTACAAGCCCAGCCACAATTTCTGTTTTCTCCTTCATCATTTCACTACATATTTGGAGAAGGTTTCAGTAGCTTCCCTTTCCACTTCCTTCCACCTCCCTCTTCTCCTTTCCTGTAGCCAACTGTAGCTGCTGGGCCTGTGTAGGTCTCCACTAAGAGGCCTGTGGGAGCACAGACCAGAGTGGACACCTGTCCTTCTGTCTTCAGCCAGAATGCTCATGAGTGTGACCACAGCTGCACTCTTCCACCCAGACACTCTGCTCTCGTGTGAACAGTTGAAGCTAATTCAAGTCTTGGGAATGTGTCTGCCAAATATAATTAGGGAATGAGATGCGGGGGAGGAGGAAAGGGGCTGTGAAGCTAAGAGGGTCTGGGAAGTGGTGAACGGTGTGATATGGCAGATGGCTCACTATGACAAAGGATGAGAGGGGAACCTTACCCAGGGCATTGATGGTGTCTGTGGGCATCTGGGCAGGGGGCTCCACGCCCCCACTGGTGCGTGGATTCCCTTCAGGGTCAGTGCACTGTTGTGCAGTTCTCCCTGGAGTCCTGCAGATTCCAATCTGTGTCCCGGCGGGGCCGTTTCCAGCTGGTCAGTGGTAGGCAAGTGTGTTCTCTCTGCTGGAGCTTGCTCAGTATCAGGACATGGCAGTTAGCTAGGGCTCTCTGAATGCCAGTTTCTGTAACCTGCTGTAGGCTCTCTGGAAGGAAAAGGGTCCACTGACTTTGGATCCCTTTAATTTTGATTGGGACAAGTTAAATGCCATCTTTTCCAAGGTTTTTTCTTGAAGTTGGCAATTTCCACTAACACCTGGGATTATGGGTCAAATTAGACAGACCATTTCAGCTGTCAAACAATGATGTTCAAAGCAGCACAGGCAGAGTTACCTAGCCAGATGATCTCCTGCTATGAATGTCGTGCCCTGACTGCCTTTCTTCAGCAGTTACTGATTAGCCTCCGGCTATCTCTAGGGTGGCCACCACAGTCAAGAATGTCGTGGGGAGCAGAGATTGTGACCTCGCCATCCCCAGCCTGCCAGCTGTGAGCAGAGACAATTCCTAGCATCTGTACTGGACTCTGGGATTCAGATACCTGGGATGCCTCAAGGATTCTTACTCTGCAACATGAAACTTGGGGGCCAGATATGGTGGACCATCCTGTCTGGCCCCAGTGGGTGGAGAGTATGCCCCTTGAGCCAGGCGTTCAGCTCACATCAACCTTGTTCACACCTGAGTGGGGAATTGAGTGCCACAAAGCTGGTCAGCCGCTGGACAGAGATCTTTGAAAAGATAAGCATCCCAGAGGCCTCAGAATCCAGCGAGTACATCATGGCTCACTTCCTCAGAGCCAAAAGAGTTAAGTGCGGTGGCACCAGAAGAGCAAGAAGAGGGAGCAGGGAGAACTGTGGGAGAGCTACATCAGGTTTTGCCCACCCAAGATGCTTACCAGAATCAGATGGGACTTTTGTGTAGTATTGTCATAGACAGATGCTTATTTATTTATCCAACAAAGAGTTACAGTGTGCGCCAGGCTCTGGGGGACGGGGGGAGTCATAGATAATGAAAATTTCCAGTGCTGGTTCCACAACACATGAAGAAACCTTGGTTTGAGCTGGATGCCTGTGCTTTATGCCTGTAACCCTAGCTACATAGGAGGCTGAGATGGGAGGATCGAGGCTTAAGTTCTGGGCAGGAAAGCCTGTAAGACTCTTATCTCCAACTAACTACCCAAAAGAAAATGCCAGAAGTGGATGTGTGGGTCAAGCCTTAGTCCATTGGCGTGGAGTACAAAGTCCCAGGGACAGCACCCAGGCTCCGAGTTCAAGGCCCAGGAGTAAGAGAAAGAAAGGAAAGCAAGAGAAGGATGGTGAGAGAAAAAGAAAAAAGGAAGGGAAGAAGGGAGCATGCAAGCCTTGGTTTGGAGTCCCTGGATCAAGGGAGCCAACCATTCACAATCTCTATGGGGACAGTTTCAGAGCTTAAACACAGTATGTAGGACCAAGCCAATAACTCCCCAGATACTTTATGACATCCAGGAGCTTTGTGGTCACTGACTGCAGAGGGAAGCAGCCTCGGGTAGACCCTAGGGCTCAGGGTGTGTCACCAGGTTTCAAACACCCCCAGTCCCAACAAGTTTATTTTCTGTTCCAATATCTATGGAGGTTTTGGGGTGAGGGAGTGTCAAGGCGGAGGGGTGGGGCAAGGAAGATGAAGAGGGAGGACGATCACAGGTCAAGTGTGTCAGGACATTGGAACCATGACCTCGCCTGACAACCTTGACCATCAGTGATAGAGCCTTCGACCCTGCCACATGGCTATTAAAAGTCCTGGCACCTTGGGTTCACCATTGACCATCTGGCTGTCATCTGCCACAGGATGCCTGTGCAGTACATCTTTGGGGACTTGGACATTCCTGGGATCAATCTGAAGGTGACACTGAGAAGACTGAGGTCTGGGTGAGTTCATCTTGAGCTAGGGAGCGTCTTATGAGGTATGAGTTATGCATCTGACCATGAAACTGACCTGGGAATGAACAGAAGAAGCAATTCCCAGGGGACTAGGAATATAAACAATCCTTGGGAAAACTGTAGGCAGGCAGGTGCTGTCGTGCTTGGTGACCCTGCAGGCAGGCCACAGGTGGTGTTTGTTTAAAAAAGGAACTGTGCAGTTTAGCACGTATCCTCTTGAGAATCCCCTGTGGTGCAAGCCAACCAGTTTAAAGAACGTTGGCCCCCTTGATCTAACCAACAACTTGTTTCTGGTCCTTTCCCACTTTGTAGTGTGCCAATCATACTATAGAGTTTTTTGTGATTTTCCTGGGGTTTGTAGTGATTTGTTACAAGAAATTATGATGTACGCAAAGCCCTACCTTCCCTAAAAAAAATGTATAAAAAGTGTGGTATCCATGGACTCAGGGCCTCTCAGCATCATGGGCTGCTGCCATGTACACTGGGGGGACCAAGCTCAAGCTTCCAATAAAGACTCCTTTGCTGTTACATTGGTGACTGTCTCTGGTGGTCTTTTGGGTAAGGATTTCCGAGTTAGTCTTTACAACACTCCCGGTGTTCATTCCTCCACCAGAGACAGAGGTAAGTGTGCCACTGGCACAGGACAGACAGGGAATGAGGGTGGCATCGGGACCCATGTAGCCCCAAGACTTCTTCTAGGGGGCACACTAGGACCTCTTGTCTGCCATTCTCACAGGCAAAGGTGGATCTCTCTTCTGGCTCAGCCTTTAGTCTAGATGGCAGATCTGGGATTCAGAGAGGGCCAACTGAATGTGGGGCAGGCTTGGGTAGAGGCTGGTGGGAAAACCGGAGGCCCTGGGCTCTGAGAAGGGTTATTTTTGAGAATATACACAACCCAAGAACATTGCTGGGATGGATCAGCCCTTTTCTCCTTCCCGAGAGAGAGGGACGTAGAGCCCTCCAGTCTTATTCCCTTGGCTGTGAAATCCTTTCATTCCCACATCCTGTGGTTGGATAACTAGGCCTCACCTCACTGCCCAGTGTCAATGCAGGACAGTGAGAGATCCTGAGTCTCTGATAATTTCAGGGATCCTCAGTATGAGTTTGTACTTGAACGTCCTAACGGTGCATGGTCAGTCCCATCTAATACTGCCATGATGTAGGACATAGAATCTAGAGAATCAGAGCAGGATTGGGTCTGTTCTGGGAGTCTTGTGTATTATGTGTGAGCTTTGAGCTCCAGTGTGCCCATCTGCTTCCTTTTCTAGGGTGGGTCTTTGCTAGAAAAACCTTGAAACTGGAGACTGGGTCCTATCCCTTTTCTTTGATGCTTAAAGGTAGCACTCTGCCATTTGAGCCACAGCTCCACTTCCAGCTTTTGGGGGTGGTTAATTGGAGATAAAGAGTTCTCATGGACTTTGCTGAGAAAGGTGCATCCAAATGCAGTCCTCAGATTTAAGTCTGCTGAGGAGATAGGATGAAAGGCATGGAAAAGTTTCTTTGGCCGGCTGCCAGTAACTCATGGCTGTCATCTTAGTTACTCAGGAACTGAGATCTGAGGATCAATGTTTAAAGCCAACTTGGGCAGAAAAGTTTTGTGAGACTTGATGTCCAATGGACCACCAGCGAATAGGAAGTGGCGCTGTGGCTCAAGAGGGAGAGTGCTCACCTTCAGCTGAAGAACTGAGGGACAGTGCCCTCTCCCAGAGTTCAAACACCATGACCAACAACAAAATAAAGAACTGACTAAGTTTAAAGCATAGCAGTGTGTACAGTAGGAAATGCCATGCTGGGATATGAGACATTCCAGGTATGTGAGAAGCTCAATGTTTTATTTATTTATTTATTTATTTATTTATTTATTTATTTATTTATTTATTTATTTATTTATTTATTTATTTTTAATTTTTTTTGGGTCCGGTCATGGGGCCTGAACTCTGGGCCTGGGCGCTGTCCCTCAGCTCTTCAGCTCAAGGCTAGCGCTCTACCGCTTGAGCCACAGCGCCACTTCCGGCTTTTTTCTTTTTGCTTATGTGGTGCTGAGGAATCGAACTCAGGGCCTCAGGCTTGCAAGGCAAGTGCTCTACCACTGAGCCACCTTCCCAGCCCCGAAGCTCAATGTTTTGTCTACAGTGGGTCTGAAGTCCGGAGTGCCACCTTCTCGGGGGTGGGATGTGATCCTAATGGAGGGAGGTCATGGTTCTCTTCTCAGAGACTGCTGAAGACTTGGGCTGTCCGTGCGTGTGTGTGTGTGTGTGTGTGTGTGTGTGTGTGTGTGTGTGTGTGTGTGTGTGTGTGTGTCTGTGGGTGTGTGTGTGTCTGTGGGTGTGTGTGTCTGTGTTTGGAGGTAGAAGAACTGGGCCTTGAACTCAGGGCCTAGGGGCTGTTCCTGAGCTATTGTGCTCAATACTAGTGCTCTGACACTTGAGCCACAGCTCCACCTCTGGCTATTTGGTGGTTCACTGTAGATAGGTGCCTCACAGACTTTCCTGCATGGGCATGCTTTGAACTGTGATCCTCAGATATCAGCCTCCTGAGTAGCTAGGATGACAGACATGAGCTACCCATGACGGCTTTGTGTGTATGTGTGTGTTTGTGTGTGTGTGTGTGTGTGTGTGTGTGTGTGTGTGTAGAAGTGGGTTGTGACACGGAGTGCTGGACCCTTTGGTACCTTATAACTGCTATCTTTGGGGGATGCATGGGCTTTGTGGCAGAGGTTTAGAAAGGTCTCAGCACCATTAAATTATAAGATCAAAGGATCTGTGTGCCCTGGAAATGTCTACTCCCTTAGGCCTGGTTGGTGGCAGAGAGAGCTTAGGAGGACCTGGGGGTGGGGCCCACAGGGGGTGACTCCCAGGGGGACAGACAGCATAGCCAGCTCTTAGTAAGGATGTAAGCCCTGTTAGTATGGAGTGCACTGGTATGGGTCAGAGTCTGGGTCTTCTCATAATGACGTCTCATGGGTCAGGCCAACCCTATTTTAAATCTTGACTGGTGATCTTCAGATTTCAGTATCCTGAGTAGCTAGAATTACATGCATGAGCCTCTGGCATAAGGCCTCTGATTCTTTTTGGTATATTACGGTTTGTACTCAAGGCCTTAGGCTTGCCAGTCAGGTCTTCTACCATGTGAACTAAACCTTTCTGTCTTGGGCATTTCTGAGATAGATAATATATGCTCAGGCTGGGCTGGATCGCAGCCCTCCTATCCGTGACAGGCATGCGCCAGCAGGCCTGGTCTTCTTTAGTTGGAATGCTAGACATGTAGCGCCACGCGCAGTCATTGGTTTAGATGGATTGTCCCAAACTCTAAGTCCATGGCATCCAATTCTTGACTTAAGGTGAAGCTCTGGGTTGGGCCTCGACCATTGGTCCTCAGTCTCTTCCTGAGACAGTTGTGAGGAAACAAGGATTCAATACAGGGGGATCTCTGGGGCAGAGGCAGTCATAGAGGGAGAGGCTGTCAGATATGGTTCTTGGCAATTCTGTAAGCATATGACAGGAAGATACTCAGAAAGCGCTCAGATGGGGCCTGTTATTTATTGTGCAACAGGTACGGGATTATGAAACAAAACATGGCTCTCTTTCATCCTTACCCTATCCCTATGAGGAAGGGGATCCTTCACTGTGCTCAGTTTTGCAGTTGGGGAAAACAAGGCATGAAGACGCTAGGTGACCTGCTCATGACCCCCAGCTGACAGCAAGCTTGGTCTGACTTCTCTGCCATGTTCCCTAGGACAGTGGGTGTTATTCAGTCCACTTCTTGTAGTGGCAAGTCCACTTCTTGTCAGTTGTGAGGCTTGAACTCTGGACCTGGGCACTGTCCCCGAGCTCCTCAGATCAAGGCTAGCGCTTTACCACTTGAGCCACAGCATCACATCCAATTTTCTCCGTGGTTCTTTGGAGATAAGAGTCTCACAGGCATTCCTGCTTGGGCTGGCTATGAACCATGATCCTCATATCTCAGCCTCCTGTGTATTTAACATTATAGTCCTGTGCCACTGACACCCAGCTAAAGTGTAATTAGGATTTTCTTTCTTTCTTTCTTTGTTCCTTTCTTTCTTTCTTTCTTCCTTTCTTCCTTCCTTCCTTCCTTCCTTCCTTCCTTCCTTCCTTCTTTCTTTCTTTCTTTCTTTCTTTCTTTCTTTCTGTCTTTCTTTCTTTCTTTCTTTCTTTCTTTCTTTCTTTCTTTCTTTCTTTCTTTCTTTCTTTCTTTCTTTCTTTCGTTCTTTCGTTCTTTCTTTCTTTCTTTCTTTCTTTCTTTCTTTCTTTCTTCTTTCCTTCTTTCTTTCTTTCTCTCTCACATTCTCTGTCTCTCTCTCTCTCTGTCTCTGTCTCTCTCCATACCTATCTCTCTCACACAGGAACTGGTTGAATGGGTGCTGGAAGAGGTGGCCCAAGGTCCCATGTTGCTGGGACTCAAGGTGGCCCTCCCATTCTGGAGGTGGGCTGTGGGTCAGGAGCTGTCTCAGCCTATTGAACTAGCTCCCTGAGGTAAGCCCCTCTGTCTCAGGGTTAGACTGTGTCGGATATTCATCGTCCATCCCTCCCATGAGTCCTTCCCCACTACCCTCTGCTAAGACAGTGAAAGGAAAGTGGATAAGGAGGCATTGCGTTGTCCTCCCAACCAGCACGATACCAGGCTTCTGATCCTCACTTCCACTTATCTCGCCAGACCCTGATTATAAGAAAATGAATACAATCTATGTATACTTCGCTTTGCTGGAGTGTGTTGTTTCGGGGTGGAGGGGCAGTATACAGAGGAAAGACCCTAGTCTTGACACCTCTTAGGGACATTTGTTCTTGTGACAGAGCCAAGTCATTGCTGTCAATAAGGAGGAAGCTGCCATCAGATTGACCCGGAACAATGCTCACAGGTAGGTAGGCTGTTGAAGTATAAGATCCAGCCATGTCGTGTTCCCACTCCCCACAAGAGGGGTGCATTGTGGGTGGCCCAGAACTGGCCCTAGGGGATTATAAATGGATGGTGGCAGTTAGGTGCTGGTGGCTCCCATCTGTCATCCTGGTTATTTGGGAGGCTGAGGTCTGATGGTTGTGACTCAGAACAAGCCCGTGCAGGAGAGTCTGTGAGATTCTTATCTCCCATAAAAAACCTCCTCCCCCATACACACAAAAGCCAGATGTGGTGCTGTGGATCAAGAGGTAGAGCCTCAGCCTTGAGAAAAAGAAGCTCAGAGATGACACCCAGGCCCTGAATCCAAGACCTAGGACTCACAAAAACAAATAATAAAACAAATGAATAGTGGGCACCTGCTATATTACTACCAAAAAGGATGGATTCAGTCTTCTCTCTGGTACTTGTAGCCAAAGATAAGGGGCTTCCTTTGATGTTCCTCTAAATCTCTAAATCTCCTTCTCTCCATTATCTTTCCAGGCTTCAGTTGCAGGATAGAATTCAGATCATTGCACTTGATGTGACCTTACATACCTCCCTACCCACCTTCCTTGTGGGTGGGCATCCAGGATGGACTCACCACTGGGAAGATGAGGCACCGCAGAGATGGGGGTATGTATCCCTGAAACTCATACTCTCTCTCTCTCTATCTCTCTCTCTCTCTCTCTCTCTCTCTCTCTCTCTCTCTCTCTCTCTCTCTCTCTCTCTCTCTGTCTCTCTCTCTCTCTCTCTCTCACACACACACACACACACACACTCACTCACCTAGGCCAATTCAATTCAAAGTAGCCTTTTCACACTTTATCTCCTTGGATGAACTGATCTAGGAGATAAACTTGAACCCCTGAAACTGACTATTTTAACTGGGTCTTGGTAGTTGACACGAGATAAACAGAAGCTAAAAAGAAAGGCTCTGGTGCCTGTCACTTCTGGCTCAGGCTCAAACCTCACATCCTAGCGACTTGGGAGGCAGAGATCTGAGGATCAAAGATCAAAGCCAGTCATAAGCTGGAAAGCCAGAGAGACTCTTCTCTTCATGGAAGCACCAAGAAGCCAGAAGTGGAGCTTTGGCTCAAGTGGTAGAGCAACAGCCTTGAGCACTAAAACTCAGAGAGAGAGCTCCCAGATCCTGAGTTCAAGCCCACACAAAAAATGACCTTATCTTGTTGTCCCTACTGCCTGAGCCTCGAGTGCCCTCTCATGGAGTGTGGTACAGCACCGGTCCCAGGGTAGTGTATGAGAGCCTTCAAAAAGTGGGTGGTGGAAGCCAGGCCTTCTCCTTCATGGGCTCTCAATCCACACCGGCCAGAAGGCAGAGCGTGACAAGGCCGGCAGCCTGCAGAGTGAAGATCCCTCTCTGCCAGGGCAATTGGAGAGAGCTTCATAGAAGCAGGACTTGAAAGGGGATCTTACTTTACAAGGAGGATCAGACAGGAAGCACAGAGTGCAAAGATGCTGTAGATAAAGGACAACAAAGCTGAGCATGATCATTTCCAGCCATGGCTGCTGCTGAGAAACTCGGTACAGATGTGCAAGACTGTCCCGAGACAGGCCCAAGAGGTCACAGAAAAACAGCTATCCAAGGTAGGGATTGTGTCTTAGCAGTATTGGGCTCTCTAGCACACAGGAAACCCTTGATTCAATTCCTAGGTCCCACATACACGAAAACAGCTGGAAGTGGCACCTTGGCTCAGGTGGAAGAGCACTCGCCTCTAGCAAAAGAATCTCCAACACAGCGCTCAGGCCCCGAGGTCAAACACCAGGACGGTCAACATAAAACAGCACTCAAAGGGACCTTGGTGATGGGTGGATGGCTATGCCCTGTAGTTCTTAGTAGATCCATCCATGCATTGTGTCTCCTTCTTTGACAGAGGGGAACTGGACACTCCTTCTGCCCTGAACACCTGGACCTGGTTAACAGCCACCCACCCAACATCTTCCACCTGAACATGAAGCAGCTGGCCCAAGAAATACTCAGGTACCTGTTGGGTGGGGCAGGGGGATACAGGCAGGCCCCAGAAGTCCTAGTGGGTCTGATATGTTCCGGATGACCAGGCCATCCACAGGAGGCAGATGGGAGCTTAGAGAGGGTTAGAGATGTGGAGGGGACCCTTTAATGCCCTTGGCCCTACCCAGATTGCAAGCTCCATTTGCTGTCTCTGAGGGCGGTAGTGGAGTATCTAGGTGGTAGTGTCTAGAGGAGGACAAGGAGGAAATTCTAAAGAATGAGACACCATAAGCCCTGGGCTGGTGTCTCACACCTGTCATCCTGGCTATTTGGGAGGCTGAGATCCAGAGGATCCTGTTTCCCAGCCCAGGCAAGAAAGTACCATTAGAGTCTCATCTCCAATCTCCATCTGGAAGTGGTTCCATGGCTCAAATGGTAGAGCACTGGCCTTGAGCTAAAATAATCATCAGAGACAGTATACAAGCCCTGAGTTCAAGCCCCTCAACAAAAAAAAAAATACGCGGAAAGACACCCCTTGCCTAGAAGAGATGGTGAAGGAGTGGGTGTGCTGTGGTTGGGAGACCAGGTGCTGGCCTCAATGTACAGAAATTTCTAAGTTCTCCCCAGGTTTGCCCGAGTGTGATACCACAGCAGGGTGGGCGTTGCCTTACCAAGAACTCCGGAGGTCGTGGCCTGTCTTAGGCAGGGATTGGGGTGAATGTGAGCAGGGGTGGGAAGGTAGTGTCAATTTTATTCTCTCCATCCATGGAAGTATGGTTTGGATGCTGGTGTCAAAGTCTGAAGTGAAGGATTGCATGTGATTTGTAGCCTGACAAGTTGGGTTTCCCCTGGGTATAAGAAGGTAACTGAAGCTGGGTGCTGCCAGTGGCTCACAAATGTAATCCTAGCTACTCAGGAGACTGAGATCTGAGGATTGCGAGGCTGGCTTTGAACCACCAGATAACTGGAAGTGGTGTTATGGATCCAGCGGTAGAGCGCGCACCTTCAGCTGAAGAGCTAAAGGACTGTGTGAAGGTCCAATGTTCAAACCCCATGACCAACAACCAAAAATCAGGTAGCTGAATTTTCTGCATAGCAGTGTGTACAGTAGGAAACACCATGCTGAGTTATGAGCCATTCCAGATGTGTGAGAGCCTCTGAGTTTTGTCTACAGTTGGTCTGAGGATGGTAATGCTATCTTCTCGGGGGTTGGGATGTTCAAGTGCTCAGGGACTGCTAATGCATTGGGCTACCCCTGTGTGTGTGTGTGTGTGTGTGTGTGTGTGTGTGTGTGTGTGTGTGTGTGTGTGTGTGTGTATTTTTCCCTCATCTTTCTCTGACCCCTTCCTGGGCACCTGTCTGCCTCTTCCTGACTTCAGAGGGAGCCCCTCCTCCATGGCACCCTGCCTTTAGCCCCCTATGTGGGTCTACAATGAGTCCTAAATTGCCAGAGACCTGTATATTCTAGCTTTTTGTTGGTGCTCAAGTCTGGCTGTCCATAACTTTGGCCGCCTCTAGAGGATTCTGGGTCAGCAGGGCCAGCTGGCATAGGTTCTCCCCTGTCCCTGGAGGAGAGGGGCTCAGTCATGCCATGTTCTTTCCTTTTCCTCAGCTGGGCCTCTGGATGCATGTCCATCCTAGCAGGCTGGCAATGGAGTGGGGGAAGGGTGGTTGCCAATGGCTCTGGCCAACTTCAGCCTGATATCTGACTGAAGGCTGCCCAAACAAGGAGGATCTGGGGCTACATGGAAGGTGAGCCATGTTGTGTTGGAAGTATCCATTGGTGTCTAGGAACTGTAAATGTACCTTATCGCAGGAAAGTCTATTTCCCCCCCCCCCACACCCAGCTGGGCCTCTCAGGTCCTTCTACAGAATTCCAGATAACCATAATACAGAGGCACAGACTAGATTCCAGGGTGAGGGTAGAGGGGGTGAGAGACTGGTATGGCCAGTACCTCAATGTTCTGGGGCATGAGCCTTGACCTGGTTATGTCCCCCTTGTGTAAGTTCAATTCTTAACCCAGTGTTAGCCACACACTGGCTACTTGTGGCAGTGCTGTGGAAGTGGCAGGAATGGAAATGAGTTCTAGGATGACCAAAATCTGTATTTATGGCCTATGGGGTTGGGGATGGCAAATGCTGTTTATTTAAAAAAAAATCTCAGAGGGCTGGGAAGGTGGCTCAGTGGTAGAGTGCTTGCCTTGCATGGCTGAGGCCCTGGGCTCGATTCCTCAGCACCACATAAGCAAAAAAGAAAAAACCGGAAGTGGCGCTGTGTCTCAAGTGGTAGAGTGCTAGCCTTGAGCTGAAGAGCTGAGGGACAGTGCCCAGACCCAGAGTTCAGGCCCCATGACCGGACCCCCCCCCCAAAAAAAAAATCTCAGAGCTGGAACTCAGGGCCTAGGCACTGTCCCTGAGCTAACACCCTATCACTTGAATGACAGCTCACCTTTCATCTTTTTTAGTAGTTAATGGAGAGAAGAGTCTCACGGACTTTCTTGCCTGGACTGGCTTCAAGCTGCCATCCTATGAGCTCAGCCTATTGAGTACTGGATAGCTGGTATGAGACATTGGCACCTGCTAAAGGTGTTAGTGTGTGTGTGTGTGTGTGTGTGTGTGTGTGTGTGTGTGTGTGTGTGTGTGTGTTCGCGTATGTGTGTGTGTGTTTGTGTGTGTGTGTTTACCGGGGCTTGAGCTCAGAGTCTAGGTGCTATCCTTTAGCTTGTTTGCACAAGGTTGGTGCTGTACCATGTGAACTAGGGTAGCTTGGCTTCCCAGCTTTTTGATGATTCATTGGAGATAAGAGTCTACCCAGGCTAGCTTTGAATCTTGATTGATCCTTGAGTAGCTAGGATTATAGGCATGAGCCACTGGCACCCAACTGCAAGGATGTCTTTTCATATGCTCTTCTGTTCTAACAGCTGTCTACTTGCCCTGGCCTAGATCTTTGAGCTCTACATCAGCTCCTAGCAGCCCCAGACTGTGTGGAGAACATAAAGCACAAACCTGATCCCATTTCTTTGTCCTCAGAGGAGGGTGTGTTTTGTCTGAAGCCTGGGTTGGAGGGGTAGCTGTACATGGGTGCTCAGATGGGACAGAGAGGAACTTTGTTTTATCCAAGAAGGAAAGTGTGGCCAGTTAGATAATAATAGCTCATTCTCTCATATTACTATCTCCTCAGAGGCTGAGATCTGAGGATTGCCATTCAGTGGCAGCCCAGCTAGAAAAATCTGTGAGTCTCTCTTCTGCAAATAACCACAGAAAGCTAGAAGAAAAGCTGTGGCTCAAGAGGTAGAGTGCTAGCCCTCAATGAAAAAACTCAGGGACAGAGCCTGGGCCCTGAGTTCAAACCCCTGTACCAATACGTGCACGCACACATGCGCGCGCGCGCGCGCGCGCACACACACACACACACACACACACACACACACACACACACACACACAAACACGTGTTAATGATGAGCTGAGGTAGAACTGTGGGCAGTCCTGAGGCATAATCATAGTAAACTCTCAAGGCTGATAAAGTTGTTTCTCCCTAAGTCCTTCTTGGGCTGAGGAGTCTGGATCATGGCAGTAAGTTCCATGGAACCTGCCCCTCCATTCATGCATGGGGCCATAGGACCAAGGGAAGGACAGTATGGATTGTCCTTTGTAGTTGGCCCATGATTGCAGACCTTCATTTGCCCCTGAGCACTGGTGAGGAACGCAGGGCTTCAAGTCCTGGGACTCCAGGGGTAGTGACTGCTACAAGCAGAGCCAGTTACCTGTGGATTCCTGAGCCTACAATCCTTTCATGAGCCCAACTCAACACCCGTCACACTTTTGTGATACTTGCGTGAGTGGGCATTACCTGCTGTGCCATCTTGCTGCTCCTGCCCCTCCTGGCCCAGAACCCTGGTATGAGAATCGATTTACTTCTCAGATCCATACTGCACCCATGACAGATTCCATTCTGATGACTTGACCAATTAGCTCTGTGCCCCAAGGCTTGACCCTTTGATACTGTGGCCTACTCTGTAGGAAAAGAACTCCAAAGAGGCTGCTCTGAAGACTGGTGGGACACCTAGACATTGGGAAACCCTCAGGAGTCCAGTGGAAAGTACTCTGCCACAGAGTGAGGTCCAAGCAGGCCAGGTGTTGGTCATGGTGCTTGAACTCTGGGCCTGGGTGCTGTCCCCCAGCTCTTCAGCTTACCAATTGAGCCACAGCGCCACTTCCAGTTTTCTGGAGGTTCCATGGGGATCAGAGTCTCCCAGACTTTCCGGACTGGGCTGGCTTTGAACCGCGATCCTCAGGTCTCAGCCTCCTGAGGAGCTAGGAGGACAGGTGTGAGCCACTGGTGCCGGGCTGATCTGGAGTTTCACTACAGTGGACTAGGAGCTCCTGAAAGCATTTCTTTATTTTTTTTGGTGCCAGTACTGGGGCTTGAATTGAGGGGTCTGGACTTTGGTCTCTTAACTTTTTCCCTCAATGCTGGCACTCTATTACTTGAGCCACAGCACCATTTCTGGCTTTTGGTAGTTCTTCGGCAAGAAGAATCTCAGTGACTTTCCTCCCTCTGATCTCAGTCTCTTGAGTAGCTAGGAATTACAAGGGTTGAGCCACTGGTGGTATTAGGCTAGAAGCTTTTCTTTATTTGGGGAGGGGGTCCAGTCGTGGGGCCTGAACTCTGGGACTGGGCACTGTCCCTCAGCTCTTCAGCTCAAGGCTAGCGCTCTACCACTTGAGCCACAGTGCCACTTCCAGCATTTTTCTTTTTTGCTTATGTGGTGCTGAGGAATCGAACCCAGAGCCTCAGGCATGCAAAGCAAGTGCTCTACCATTGAGCCACCTTCCCAGCCCATAGAAGCTTTTCTTAAGTAAGTGTTCTTCCCTGCATTTGCCCTGACTCCTCCATGCAAAGGAGTCCTGAGGGTCAGGAGCTATGAAAAAATAGGCTTCCAGCCACAGGAAATGGCTGGGGTCCATGGTGAAAAGACAAGCTAATCTTTCCCCTGGATCTCATTCTGTGACCCCAACCTGTGCCCTACCTGTGACTCAAGTACAAACCTTGACACAGCCTTGAATGTCCTGCCAGACTTGTTTGAAGCCCCAGAACCTTCATTCCACCCACACCACGTGCTCTAAACCACACCTCAGGACCGTTGCCCATTCTGGACTTTCTGCTTGAAGCTCTCTGTCCTCTTTCACATCTTAGAACACCTGTGGAATTTTAGCACTGGTTATATCACCTCGTGAAGCAAGTCTTTCCTTCCAATCTCCCTCTTTTTGTTTTAGTATTAAGTTTCTAGAGATGAAACTTGTGCAGGCTGACTGGCAAATGCTTTATCTTGATGTGTGTGTATGTGTGTGTGTGTGTGTGTGTGTGTGTGTGTGTGTGTTTGTGTGTGTGTGTGTGTGTGTGTGTGTGTGAGGTTGTATGTCTGTGTGTGTGTGTGTGTGTGCATGTGTGTGCCATTCCTGGGGTTTGAATTCATGGCCTGGATGGTATTCTATCCCTGAGCCTTTGTGCTCAAGGTTAGCGCTCTACTACTTGAACCACAGCTCTACTTCTGGCTTTTTGGGTGTTTAATTGGAGAAAAATGTCTCATATAGACTTTCCTGCTTACAATTGTCATCCTCAGGTCTTAGCCTCCTAAGTAGCTAAGATTATAGGGGTGAGCCACTAGCACCTGTCCTCTACCCTACCTCTTACCTATAATCTCGGCCCTCCTCTGAGTCCCAGAACAATATATATCACCACGCTGACTTTTTTTTTTGCCAGTCATGGGGCTTGAACTCAGGGTATGGGCATGTTCCTGAGCTTCTTTTGCTCAAGGCTAGCACTCTACCACTTAAGCCCCAGTGCCACTTTTGGCTTTTTCTGTTTCTGTGGTACTGAAGAATAGAACCCAAGGCTTCATGCATGTGTGCTATGTAAGCACTCTACCACTAAGCCACATACACAACCCAAGGCTCACTTCTAATGGAAGTTATGAGGGTGAGGTATATTAGCTTACCTCTTTCATTGTAGAAATCGTTGACTATTTCATATCTTTGCCAATATTTGGGACCAGCCTGTGACTTGGCAATGAGGAATGATAAATGAGTGATAGCAACCAGGCCCCGGAGGACTAGGCTCACATCATACAGAGGGATAGAGAATAAGAAGCCAGAACCTTGGACAACAACTATAGCCTAGAACTGTGGTCTCCCTGGAGGCAGTTTCTGGCTTCTAGGTGTCCTCGGCCAGAACATAAGGCTTCAGTTCTTTAAATGGCAGAGAAGGATGCTTTGTTCAAGTTGCTGGCTCAGACTTAGTACTCTCTGAGGGCTTGTCCCAGCTTGCCCAGTTTGGGTGTCTGGGCATGGGCAACCTGCTGAATGCTCATCATCCATACAAAGAAAAAAGGAGTTATTGCCTCCTCTTTTTTTTTTGGCAGGTCTGTGGTTGTACTATGAGCCTAGGCTCTGTCCATGAGCTCCTTTTGCTCAAGTGTAGCACTCTGCCCTTGAGCCTGAGACCCATTCATGGTTTTTCTTTTTCATGTGACCTCTTAGAAAGAAGGGTATTATGAACTTTCCCGCCCTGACTGAATTCAAATTGGCATTCTTTATATCTCAGCCTCCTAAGGAGCTAGGATTATAGGCAGGTACCATTGACACCTTGATTTCTTTTCTTCTTGTTCTTTTTTTAATCATAACAATCTGAAATCTTCACGGTGTCATTCCAATGGTTTGCATTCAAATTAAACTACTCAGGCTTGGAGTTTGAATGCTAGGTCTGCCACCCACAAATGGAGGGAGATCCTGAAAAACTCATTCTTGTTCATGTGAATGCTAATTGAATGTTATAAAAGTAATAATTACATGTGCAGTTGCTCCATGATTCTATTTTAGAATGTCAAAAAATAATTATTGGATTTATACCTTCGATTCTAGCATCATGATATGATTAAGGATATTGACTAATGTTTAATTAATGCTTCATTAAATGGAAGCATAATTTAATAACTAATAATTGGTAATTATATATATATATATAATTTAATATCCTCACAGTCCCTCTTTCTCTCTATATATGTATATATATATTTATACATATACATATATACATATATATTTATATATCTCAATCTACATATCTATCAACCTATATCATCATACCTATGATCAGGCCACACTAGTCCCATAGGTCCTCAGATTATAGGTCCTCAGAACTTCCTGGCAGCTCAGTTTGCCAGAGTCTGGTCTGCTAAGACTGTGACCCCATTTATGGATTGGGCATGGTAGTCTGTGAGTTGAAATCCCAGGATGGCCAAAAATTTATTCTTTGTAGTAAGAAGCCAATTTTGACACATTGTTTTCCTTCTCTGCGAAAGTCCTTGACCTCAGTTTGATGTATAAAGTATACCTTATGTGATATGATATAATAAAAGGAAAGGAAGGGATATGAAGGGTAAACAAAGAAGTAGGCTGCAATGCTTGATAAGAAATGTATGCATTAACCTGCCCATGTAATTTAACACCTCTCTACAGTGTGTTCACAAAAACAAAAAATAAAAAAGGGCCAATAGAAAGACCACGGATTGGGAGAAGATCTTTACTAGCCATACAATTGACAAGGGTCTCATCTAAAGTATACCTGGAACTCAAAAAATTAAATCCCCCAACAACAAATCCTCAAAGAAATAACTGCCCAATAAATAAGTGGGATAAAGACTTATAGAGGAACTTCTCTGAAGTGGAATGAAGGATGGCCAATAGACATATAAAGAAATGCTCAACTTCCCTAGCCATAAAAGAAATGCAAATCGAAACAACATTGAGATACCACCTCACCCCAGTTAGAATGGCTATAATCAAGAACTCTAATAACAACAGATACTGTAGGGGATGTGGACAGAAGGGTACCTACTGCATTGTTAGTGGGAGCGTATACTTGTTCAACCACTTTTAAAGTAGTCTGGAGGTTCCTCTAAACACTCCACATAGAGCTCCAATATGACCTAGCAATCCCACTTTTGTGCACTTATACAAATGATCCAAAATAAGACCATACTAAAGCTATCAGCACAACTATGAATATGGAACCAACCTAGATGCCCCTCAGTAGATGAATGGATCAAAAAATGTGGTACATATACACAATATAATTCTATGCCTACACCAAAAAGAATGACATATCCCCTTTTTTTTTAGGAAATGGAAACTATTATATGAAGTGAAGTAAGCCAGGCCCAAAGAAACATAGGTCCCATGGTTACCCTTATTTGCAATAACTAGTATATGTCTGAGACAAGCAGAAATGGTCAGATAAGTTGATGTTAGGCAAAATGAACTCCAAGATAATGACTCAAGTGGTTTTTCTTTCTTGCTATTGTTTCTAACTTATTTATAAGATGATAACTTTGTTGCTTTGTATGTCTCTCCCCCACAGTATAACCCCTGTTTTCACTATATTTGATATTGGTATAATTTGAGGAGGGGAAGGAAAAAAACAAATTGTTTAATTAGGGATGAGGTTGACCCACTGAAATAATTAGATGTACAAGATGTTATGTTGAAAGATGAACTTTACAACTTTGGCTGGGGAAAGGTTGGGCAGGGAGAGAAGATGGGAGGGCAGGGATGGTATGGGGAAACAAAGGAGGAGGCAACAATGCTTGGTAAGTAATGTATTCATTACCTTGCTCTGGTAAGTGTAACCCCTCTGTATGGTATCTTCACAATAAAAATTTTATTAACAATAAAAAAAGAAAAGAAAATCATTCCTATCCATGGTAATGATTAATGGAATTTATAAAAGTTACAATTAAATTGACAGTTCATGATTCTCTTATAGAATGCCACACAAAAATTATTGGATTATGTCTTCCATTCTAACACCCTGGTTTGGTTCTCCTAATTAGAATACTGACTTATTTTACATTGATACTTTAGTAAGTATTCAACCATGATATTGCATTAAATGGAGACCTAATTTAATAACTAATAATTCATAATTTATATAATTTAATATCCTCACATTGTCTCTCACATATATATAGCAAACTAAACATCTATCTATCTATCTATATATTGATCAATCGATCTATCTATCTATCTATATCTATCTTTCTATATCTATATCTATGCCTATATCTAACAATCTATTTATTTATATTATATATATATATATATATATATATATATATATATATATATATATATCCTCAGAACTGGCTGGCAGCTCATTTTGCCAAAGGCTTTTGTTCTACAACTGACCCATTCATAAATTATGCATTGTGGGCTGTGAGTTCAAATCCCAGCATTGCCAAAAGTTTATATGTGCAGTAAGAACCAATTTTGACACATTTTTTTCCTTCTCTGTAAAAGTCCTGTGTCCCAGTATGATGTATAATCCATATGCAAATATATCCATGTGATAAGCTGCAAAACAACTCCATGGAACCAGACGCTGCTAGCTCACCGCTAGCTGCTCAGGGATGAGTTCTGAAAGTGGTGGTTTAATACTCAGCAGGAAGTCTGGCAGGAAGTCTGCGAGACTCTGACCTGACGCTGAAAGTCGTAGAGTTCTAGCCTTGAGGAAAAGGTCTTAGGAGAGTACCCTCAACCTGTGCATGCAATCCCCAAGGCTGAGGACCCTACCTCCCATTAGCCACCCCTCTAAACCATTAGATGTGAACTTTTTTGATTTGTGACGTTTTTCTGAAAGAATGTTGATACTGATGAAAGCACCCGAATTCTAATGACAGCTTGTGGGATAGAGCTATGTGATGAGCTCTTCCTGGGGTGCTGGTGCTCAGTCCTTCACAGGGTGCTATGTGCTGAGTCCTTCATGGGGTGTATTCTTTCATTGTTAGAGCTCCCCAAGTAAGATGATTGTGCAGATGAGAAAGTTGAGGCTCAGGTATGTCCCCAAGGCAAGGCCAAATTTATACATGTACTGAAATCTAGTGACTTCTCTCCTGTCAACAATTGGTTTGGTTTAGTTTTCTCCATCATGAATCTTCAACCCAGAGCCTAGGTGCTGACTTTCCTCTTGGGCTCATGGCTAGCACTCTACCACGCGGAGCCAAAGACCCGCTTGCAGCAAAGTATCACGGCTTAGGTGTTTTTAGCTGAGGTCTATCATCCTGCCTGCTCAGGAAGCTGAGGATTTGGGTTCAAAACTATCCCAGAAACAAAAGGTCCCATGAGACTATTATCTCCTATTCACTACTTAGAAACTTAAAGTGGAAGCTGGGCACCAGTGACTCACACCTCTCATCCTAGCTATTCAGGAGCCTGAGAGCTGAGAATCAGGGTCCAAAGCCAGCCTTGGCAGGAGATTCCTTGAGATGGTTATCTCCAAAGAAACACCAGAAAGCCTGAAGGGGCGCTGTATCTCAAATGTCCTAGATTTGAGCTGAAGAGCTCAAGAGACAGCACCCAGACCCAGGCTTCAACTCCTCTAAATACAAGAAAAGAAATCAAGAAACCTGAAGTGGAGTGCTGGGAATGTGTCTTAGGGGTAGAGTGCTTGTATGAAACCCTGGGTTTGAATCCTCAATACCACATCCCTAGAAAAAAACCCTGAATTGGCTGTGTGGTTCAAGTGGTAGAGTGCTGTCCTTGTACAAGAGAAACTAAGGTACAGTGCTCAGGTCCTGAATTAAAGCTCCAGGGCTGGTGTATGCACATGCACGCATGCACACACACATTCACACACACACACACACACACACACACACACACACACACACAAAGATACAAGAAATGAAGCAGTGACACCAAATGGTAAAGCAAAGAGCTTCTCCTCTGAGCCCAAGGTCAGCACCCTGGCCCTGTGTTTAACCTGAAATCTACATACCCAGGGCCCAACTCAGATAGAGCAAATACATGATGAGCTTCACCAGTCCTAGGTGACAGGAAGCATTGTGATTTTGCACAAGTACTTAGATTTAACAAGCTCCCGGAAACCTAGGGAGGCACCTTTGCCAATTAGGAATCTTATTAGGTTCAGCTCCCTAGTTGTCTGCCAGAAGGACTCTGGAATTAATTGTAGTAGTTTTATTCAACATTGGAACATAGTATAACAAAGACAAGATGAGTGCAGATAACTTGGCCTGCCATGGGAGATGGCACAAATGAAGGCTTCCTGTCAAAACAGAGCACTGGGGAGAGAGAGAGCTAGGGGTACAAAGAGGCCTTTTTCTCCTGCTCTTCAGAGCCTTCCCACACTCATCCTCACTAATTGCTCCAATTGTTTGTTACACAGATGTATAGGAGTGAGGATTTTTTTTTCTGCCTGTTCCAATAGCCTGAGGTGTGCAGAAACCCTCAGGCTACACTGGAAACGGTGAAGGGATCCCAGGAACACACACTGTCTTGAACACACTCTCTGTGCTATGAAATCATTCTATTCAAAGCAAATTTCCTAGCTGGGTGTCTTTCTTCATAGCGACTCTGGATGTTCACCGATAGAAATACATGCATACATACCCAGACAAACAGACTTATGGCTCTTTTTTTGTGTGGCAAATCCTGAGGCTTGAACTGTGAGCCTAGACATTGTTCCTGAGATCCTTTTCCTGAAGGAAGCACTTTATTGTGTCTTAAACCATGATTACCCTAGGCTGGGGTGCAGTATTTACAACCACAGATGATCCAGGGATCCTAGCACCCGAGTTCAACTCCTAGCACTGGAAAAAAACCATCAAAGCAACAAAAATGGAGGAGGAAAAAACCAGGAAGTTTTACACAACCATTTTACCTTTGTTTCCTTTGCACTGTGACCATCCTGGGTCTCAATGACTCAGCTTGAAAATTGTACATGACCTTGCATGACCGAAGGCTGGGGGCTGTCAGTGAAGCCTAAGCCCAACCCAGACACCTAGGCCCTGAATTTGATCCTGGGATTGCCACCTACACATGGCAGAAGATGCAAGGAAACTCATTCTTATCTATTCCTATATATAGGAAGACTAATAGAAGGTTTGACATGTGCTAATTCAATTACTAATTAGCTAGTCAATCTAGTATAAGATTGTACACAATAAATATAGGTCATTGATTAATTGAATTAATACTTTATTAAGTCTTCTTCCATGATTAATTAATGGACGCATAATTTTAGACCAAATAATTGGTAGCAATAGAATATATAAAAATAAGATATAGACATCACATTATATAGAGAGTTATTCAATAGAATCTACACAAATGCCTATCTGTCTCGGTATACATTTATTTATAGATGCATATACATATGTAAACACACACACAGTGCAATCTACACATCTATCTGTTTATATATTGACCACCCCTATGGCTTGATCTCAGGTCCTCAAATTTGCCAGCCAACTTCACTTGCATCAGACTGGTGTGCTAACAATGATCCATTTATGAAGTGGGTCTTGTAGGCCCAGAGTTCAAATCACAGAACTGCCAAAAACTTAATCCTGTTGGAAGAATATAATTGTCCTACTTGTTTCCCTTATTGGCGAAAGTCCTGGGTCTCAGGAATGATGGATAATACATAGGGAAATCTATGTTTATGTAATAGGATGTAAAAAATATTATATGTGTTATCATACTGACTAAAATAATAAGAAATAAGTAAAACACAAAATAAAATCAATAACTACATGAACCACAATATGCACTAAACCTGTAAATACAAATCATGTATTTAAATTGTATACAAATATATTTTTTCAAGTGCTAGGACTTGAATTCAGGCCCTGGGAACAGGCCTGACTTTCTTTTCTTCCAGCATGGTGAGCTTCCCTTTCCCCCACGATGCTTCAGATTTCTCAGACCCTGAGTTCAAATCCCAGGCCTGGCAGAAAAAAATGGCGTCAATTCCAAACCACAGAGCCTCATAATTTTTTAAATATTTTTAATGTATGTATGTATGTATGTATTTATTTATTTATTTTTATTTTGTCAAGCACAGGGGTTGTACTCAGATCATGGCAACTCTGCCTCAGCTTTGATCACTGCAGGCTGGGTTGAAGCCACTGGACTCACAGCCGAACCTGGGTTCCTGAGCCCCAAAGACTGACAAGAATAAAAATAAATAAAATGACACAGATAAGATTTCCCTTATTTGCAATAACTAGTATATGTCTGAGTCAAGCAGAAAAGGTCAGATAAGTTGATGTTAGAGAAATGAACCCCAAGGTAACTCTTCAAAAGTTTTTTTTTTTTTATTTCATTCAATTGTTTCTAACATATTTATAAGATGACTTCTATGTTGCTTTGTATGTCCCTTCCCCACGGTATAACCCGTGCTTTCACTGTATTTGATGGTGGTATAATTTGTGGAGGAGAAGGGAAAAAACAAATCGTTTAAATAGGGATACAGCTGGAACTAATGCAACAATGAGATGTACAAGTCATTATGTCGAAAAAAGAACTTTTCAACATTGGTGGGGGGGCAGGGAGTATATGGAAAGGGATGGGAAAGGCAAACATAAGAGGAGGCAACAATGTTTAATGAGAAATGTACTCATTATCTTGCCCATATAATTCTAACCCGACTGTACGTTATTTTTACAAAAAAAACTAAACAACAACAAAAAATCAGCAACTTGGCGATGGCTGCAGGTTTTACACTTGTTTTCTTTGCAAGGTAACCATACTGGGTCTGAATGACATGGCTGAAAAGTGTTACTAACCTGGCATTGCTGTAGGATGGCAGGCTACCAAGGAAGCCATAGGCCAACACAGCCACATAGGCCCTGTGTTCGAAGCCCGGTTCTGACCCCTACCAATGCAGGGAGATCCTAATAATCTGGTTCCTATACATAGGAATACTGATTGAAGGTTATGAATGTCAAGGTTGAATTAGTTGTTCCTGAATGATACTACTATAAAATTAAACAGAGTGAGTTTAGTAGGCCAATGGATTTTAATGGATATATTTTGACACATTAAAAGAATACTATTAATTACATGGATGCAATAGTTTCAGGAGAGTAGTTGATTTAATTAATATTTCATTAAGGATGAAAATGAAAATATTAATTACATGGAGGCATAATAAATACCCAACAATTGTTAGGAATGTAGTATATATAACTGAAGAATGTATAGACATATCTGGCACTCTTTAAAGATCTATATTTATTTGTGTACTACCATCTGCATGTCAATCTGTTCTTATTTTGTCAAACCCTGGGGCTTGATCTCAAGTGCTGGCAACTTCTTGTAAGCTCTATATGCCCCAGGCTGGTGTGCTGACATTCACCCATTCATGAATTGGGCCTTGTAGGCTATGAGTTCAGATGCCAGCACTCACAAAAATTGAATGGTGGAGTAAGAAGCCTATGGTGACACATGTTTTCCTTTTCTGTGAAATTCCTGGGTGTCAGGTGTGAAGTTTCATACATAGGCAAATCCATATCCTATGTAATAAATGTAGTAAATGTTTCATGTTTAATAACAGTCAATAAAATAAATGGTAAGTAAATGAATAAAACAAAAATAAAATGAATAACTACACTAAGTGCGATATGGAGTCAACATACAGGGCTCGATCTCAGGGTCTGGGAACTGCCTGGCAGCTGAATTGGCTAGAGGCTGCTGTGTTGGCAGTCATCCATTCATGAACTGAGCCTTCTAGGCCCTGAGTTTAGATCCAAGCACTGCCAAAAATGTAATCATGGAGTGAGAAGTCGAGTGTGACACGTTTTCCTCTTCTTTGAAAGTGCTCGGTGACAGGTAGGATGTATAAATTATATGCAAATCTATATGCTATGAAATAGGATGTCATAAAGGAAAGAAATGACATAGGTGGAAGAAAGATTGAATTAGTAGTGAATCATTCTGGCATAAAATTAGATGCAATAATTATAGGACTTGCATTGAGTTTAATTAATATTTTTTGAGCATTAAGAGAATAAAAATTACATGGAGACATAATTAAATACCTAATAATTGGTTGTAACACACGCTGCATAATTTAATTTGTCTCATTTATAAAATATGTAATTATATGTATGGATGTATGTACATATATGATAAATAATAACAGGATATTGAGTAATTATTAATTAATGCTTTATTAATTGTTCAACTGGGAACATCATTAAATGGAGACATAATTTAAAACCTAATATTTGGTAATAATATTATCTATAATTCAATAATATACAGACATCTCTCTTTTTGTGTATATAATACTTATATACAGGAAGCTCTATCTATTTATACCTCGTTCACTCCTGGGGCTCGTTGGGTGAGTGCTTGCCTAGCAAGCAAGAAGCCCTGGGTTGGATTTCTCAGTGCCACTTAAACAGAAAATCCAGAAGTTCTGCTGTTTTTCAATCAATTGAATGTGAGCCTGGAGCACCAATATTTAGGAACATTTTCTAAGCCTTTACTCAAGCCCCAGGACTGCCGCCAAAAACAAGGTAGAACATTCTACCTGCAATGATATAAGGACAGAACTTCAAATACATCATCACAGAGCAAGCTAGGAGTCTGGCGCTGACAGCTGCCACCTAACCTGACTTAGCCATATGGAAACCACTGCAACCCAGCTGCAGGGAACCAGACACTGATGGCTGGCTTAACCCCATCATCCTAGCTGTTTAGGGGCTTTAAAACCCAGCCCTGGCAGGAAGTCTGTGAGACTCTTTAAAATGTGGCTCCTAGTGGCAGAGCTCTAGCCCTGAGCAAATGGTATTAGAACAGTATCCACATGCTTTGAGTTCAAGCCCCATGGGTAACCCCCCTAAAAAATACACCCCTCTAAACCATTAGATGTGATCTTTTGTGGTTTTTGAAATGTTCCTCAAAGAAGAGTGATACAGATGAAACCACCCTAATTCTAATGACAATTTGTGGAATAGAGCTATGTGCTGAGCCCTTCATAAGGTGATCTGTGCTGAGTCCTTTACAGGGTGCAGTTTGCTGAGTCCTTTACAGGGTGCACTGTGCTGAATCCTGCATTGGGTGCTGTGTGCTGAGTCATGCGAAGAGTTTCACGTGCTGTGTCCTTCACAGGGTGCATTCATTCATCTGGTCCTTGTAAGAGCTCCACAACTGAGATGATTTTGCAGACAAAAAATGTGACATATATATATATATATATATATATATATATATATATATATATATATATATATATATATATAATACGGAAATCTATGCCTCCAAAAGAAAAAAAAATAACATTGCCATATTTGTTAGGAAATGGAAAGACTTGGAAAAAATTATATTAAGTGAAGTAAGACAGGCTCAAAGAAACATAGGTCCCATGCTTTTACTTCTTTGCAATAACTAGTATATGCCTGAGACAAGCAGAAAATGTTATATATGTTGCTCTTAGGCGAAATGAACAACACCATAAGGATTCAAATATTTTTTCTTTCATGCGGTTGTTTCTAACATATTTGTAAGATGATTTATTTGTTGCTTTGTAGGTCTCTCCCCCACAGTATAACCCCTATTTTCACTGTATTTGATGTTGGTATAATTTGTGGAGGGGAAGGGAAAAAGCAAATCGTTTAAATAGGGAAACATGTGGACACATTGCCACAATGAGATGTACAATTCATTACATCTAAAAACGAACTTTACAACTTTGGTTGGGGGGGGGAGTGAGGGGGAAGGGATAGGAAGGGGAAACAAAGGAGGAGGCAACAATGTTTACTAAAAAATGTGTTCAATACTTTGCCGATGTAATTGTAACCCCTCTGTAGGGTATTTTCATAATAAAGAAAAAAAGAAGTTTGATTAAAAAAGAACATTGTGGCTCAGATGTGTCCCCATGGCATGGACAAAATTATGTATTATTGAAGTCTAGTGAGTTGTCTCATGCCGACAATTGTTTTGTTCTGGTTTTCTCAGTCATGAACCTTGAACTTGGGGCCTAGGCACTGACCTTTACCTCTGGGCTCATGGATAGCCCTCCACCTCGTGGATACAAGGACCCCCTTGCAGCAGAGTGCCACAGCCTAGGTGTCTATAGCTAAGGTCTGTCATCCTGCCATCTCAGGAAGATGAGATGTGAGGATCTCGGTTCCAAACTATCTCAGACACAAAAGGTCCCATGAGACTATTATCTCCAATTGACCACCAAGAAACCTGAAGTGGAAGTTTGGTGCTTGTGGCTCATGCCTGTAATCCTAGCTACTCAGGAGGATGAGATCTGAAGATCATGATTCAAAGCTAGTCTGGGCAGGAAAGTCCTTGCGACACTGAACTCCAATGAACCTCAGGGAAACCTGAAGTGGTGCTGTAGCTAAAGTGGTAGAGCACAAGACTAGAGCTGAAGAGCTCAGGGACAGCACTCAGGTCCAGACTTTAAATGCTACAACAGACAACAACAACAACAAGAAAAAGCAGAAACAAACTACAAAATCTGAAGTAGAGGGCTGAGAATGGGCCTTAGGGGTAGAGTGCTTTGCATATATGAAACCCTGGGCATGATTTCTCAGGACCACATCACTAGAAAAAAGCCTGAAGTGTCTCTGTGGTTCAAGTGGGAGAGAGATATCCTTGTACAAGAGAAACTAGGTACACTGCTTAGGTCCTAAGTTCAATCGCCAGGACTGGTGTATGCATGCGTGCACATGGACACACACACACACACACACACACACACACACACACACACAAACCAGAAGTGAAGCTATGACATCAAATAGTAGAGCACTGGGCTTCTGCACTGAGCTCATGTTCAGCACCCAGGACCTGTGTTCAACCCCAAAATCTAGCCACCCAGGGCCCAACTAGGAGAGGTCATATGTTTCAAAACCTGATGAGCTTCACCAGCTCTAGGAAGCTTTGTGATATCCGACATGTGCTTGGATTTCCCAAGGTCCCATAAACATAGGAGAGGCAACATAGGCCCATCATCGACTGCAATTAAAAATTTTATTAGGTTCAGTGCCCTAGTTGTCTGCCAGAAGGACTCCTGAATTATACTGAACACTGTATCTGAACACCGGAATATAGTCTCTCAAAGGCAAGATAAGTGCAGAAAAGTTGGCCTGCCAACGGTGGTGGCATAAATGAAGGCATTCTGTCAAAACAGAGCACTGTTGAGAGAGATAGCTTGGGTTCAAAGAGGCCTTTTTCTCTGACCTTCAGAGCCTACCCACACTCATCCTCACTAATTGGCCCAGATGGAGTTGTTTGTTACACAGCTATACAGGAGTGAGGCCTTTTGTCTGCCTGTCCAGACAATGAAAGACTTCTTCCAACAGGTCTGGGATGCAGAGAAACCCTCAGGCTACACTGGGAACAGGGAGAGGAGCCCCGGAACATGCAATGTCTTGAAAGCCCTCTCTGTGCTATGAAATCATTGTATTGAAAACAAATTTCCTTGTTCAGTGCCATTCATCATAGCTACTCTGGAGATTCACCTATAGGGATATATCCATCCATATACAAATAGATGGAGCTACACGATCTTTTTTTTGGTGGGGGGGGGGCATATTCTGGGGTTGGACATGAACCATAGCCATTTTCCCTGAACTCCTTTTGCTAAGAGGTAGCACATTAAAATTCAATCACAGCGCCATTTCTGATTTATTCTCTGATCTCATAGATATAATAGTGTCAACTTTCCTACACTGGCTGGATTCAAAGTAAAGTTCTCTACGTCTTAGCCTTCTGAGGAGCTGGAGTTACAGTAAGCAGGCACTGACACCTGCCTTTCTTTTCTTCTTCATTTATTACTCTGGACATCTGACTTCTTATTAGGGTCATTCCAATGCTTTGAATTTGTAAGTAAACTACCCAATATTCTTTATAACTGCTTTCTTTGAGAATGATTTTCTCTCCTCATCTTCCCCTCTGGCCACAGGTTTGAAGCCAAAAATGAGAAATGAGTGTCCCAGGATTTTGGAGCAAATGTTCACAGGACATGCCACTTCTGTCACTTAGCATTGAGCTGCAGTGAATTTACTGATTCAGGAGGAGAGGACTGAAACCTTGAGCGATTTTCACACTGTCTGCATTGCTCCTTTTGTCTATAAAATGGCCTAATAATTATGAACGTTTTTTGTCTACACCCTTAAGTATCTAGAACACACTAGAATCATCTTACTGTTTCTGTTTTTCTCTAGATCCTCTTGAGATTTAGACTAAAGGTTTTGTGGAGCAGCATCTCAGTGAATCCCTAAGGAAAGCTGCTTAAATCCTCCTCAGGAGATCACCATTCAAAGCCAGCCTGAGCAGGAAAGTCTGTGAACCTCTTATCCTCAATAAGCCACCAGAAAACCAGAAGTGGAGCAGTGTCCCAGAGGGTAGAGCTCCAGCTTTGAGAGAGAAACCCAAGCAGGAGACACTGTCCAGAGCACGCAGGAAACCCTGGGAGGCGCTTATGTCCAATTATAGACCAGATGGCTGGACATGGAGCTGTGGCGGTGGTAGAACCTCAGCCTTGAGCAAAACAGCTCAGGAATGCATTGGGCCCCGTGTTTAAGCCCTGGGATGCCCACAAAAAGTCCAAAAAGAAAAGGCCAAGTTATATATCAGTGTCCTTCTGCCATCTTATGTGTGTTTATTACTTCCCTGATTGCAAACAGACCACATGCAATGCTTCTGCTTTTACTTACTGATTTATTTTTCAGATATGCTCATTGCGCATTTCAGACCCATCACATTTCTCTTCCAGGGCTCCATGCCTGCATCCTTATATGATGCACACTTAAGCTCTCAGCCGCCTTTATTTACATTTTATTATGAGGCCAACACAGGAACAGTCACAAATCAGGCAGGGGAAGAGAAGATCAGGGTTCATAGTTATAACAGGTATTCAGAAAAATTAACTTGGGGATGAAAAATGTAGCATACTTATGTAAAAACTACCATTAAGAAAAAGATGAGGGGACTGGGAATGTGGATTAGTGAGAGAGTGTTTGCCTAGCAAACTGGCACATACACAGAAAAAGCCAGAATTGGTGCTGTGACTCAAGTAGCAGAGTGCTAGAGACAGTGCTCAGGCCTTGAGTTCAGCCCAAGAACTGCCAAAGAGATACTACGTAGGTAGGTAGGTAGATAGACAGACAGACAGACAGACAGACAGACAGACAGACAGACAGACAGACATAGATAGATAGATAGATAGATAGATAGATAGATAGATAGATAGATAGATAGATAGATAGATGGATAGATGGATAGATGATAGGTGAATCTGGTCTTGGATGTCAGTAGGAAAGAAGGGAACACTTCCCCACCATGAGGCTTTCTGCAGTGTGCCAGGACACCAGCATTGCATTCACATAACCACAGAGCAGGAAGACTGTCTCTCTCCCACTTCTCAGGCAGTGTAGAGCCCCAGAGTCAAGAGGGCAGAGCCAGGTTCTAACTCAGGTGCTTGGAGGCAGAAGAGAAAGGACCCTGCCTCTCCTTGGACTGGGGATTTACATTAATGATGTGGAGAATGAAGGAAGGAGAATGGACTGGCAGAGGTAGAAGAAGGGCCTTCAAATCTGACAGATGGAGAGTCAAGAACCCACTCCCTAAGACCAAAAAGCAGGATTTTTCTACTCTGTTCCTCCCGACTCCCCCACTAAACTGGCTCTCTATTGGTAACCTAAACATAGTGTGAAGCTCCCTTCACCTGTGGGACGAAGGATAATTAGTCATTGTTTGAAGAGGCTGAGAAAAGCCTGACCCTGATGTGACTCTAACAAATATTTCAGATTTCCCCCCATTGCTGGCTGTGCCTGGTATGAATGAAGTAGTTTTGCAGCTCACTTCCCTGTTGAGTGTGTACATTCTACCTCCTAATCCTGCAGGCCTAGATCTCTGCACCTAGCCTGTTTTTTTGAAACTGTTTCCTATCCATCAAATACAGAGTTACATTGGAGTTCTTCCTGCTAACAGGGCTAGGTCTTGGATCCTGAGAACTTCATTTATACCCAGGATGGGTGAATGATGTTTCTTTCCTGCTTCTATAGCTTGAGAACGCTAAGAACATTTAGAGTGCAAGTAACTTCTCATCACCAAGGGAAACCTAGGAATTCTTGAACATGTGACCTTTTGGAAGCCCACTGGTGGACACAAGATGATTACAATCTTCACCTGAGTGGCTGGGCAGATCGATCTGCTACACTTGAACCTTGAACTTGACCTGCTCTCCTAGTCCATGTACTTCTTTGGTGTTTGTCCTACTAGCTCCTCAGGAGCTTCCAAGATAGAAATAGATTGATCAAACCCAAAGGGAGTTACTGTCTTTTTCCTTCTTTTTCTGTCCTTGCTTTAAATGTTTTGCAGGTCTTTGGATCTTAATTGTCGATCTATGCTCTGTCCCTGGGCTCCTTTGTCTCAAGGCTAGCTCTCTGCCACATGAGTCCCTTTCTGCTTTGTGTGTGGTGAAGTGGAAGTCAGAGCCTCATAGACATTCCTGCCATGGCTGTCTTCACCTTGTGATCCTCAGACCTCAGCAAGGGTGACACGCATGAGCTTCTGTAGCTCTGCTAAGTGCAGAACTGTAATGACATTGAAAATACAAGTCAACTGTTCATCATAAAGGGCTTGGGAAGCATATGAACCCTTTCAACATTGGACCTTTCAGAACCCTGTAGCACACAAGGTTATAATGCTAGAGACAGAGAGCCTGAGCATATGGATCTGCTATACTTGAATATTGAGCTCTGACTCCAATTCTGGTGTACAGCAGCATTCATTTTCCAGAAAATGTTCTCACAATTAACAAATAGGAAAAGTACTTTGATTAACCCTCACTTTTTTTCCAGGTATGTGTCTCGAACTCAAGCCTGGGCACTATCCCTAAGCCCTTCAGCTCAAGGTGAACACTCTACCACTTGAGTCACAGCTCTATGTGGGGTCTTTTGGTGGTTCATTGGAGGTAAGAGTCTAACAGGCTTTCCTTGCCTAGGCTGTTTTTGAACTGTGGTCTTGAGGTCTCAGCCTCCTGATTAGCTAGTGTTGTAGGTGTGAGCCACCAGCATCTGGCCTGATATTTTTGCCAGTTCTGGGGCTTGAACGTAGGTCCAGGGTATTGTCTCTGAGCTTCTTTTTCTCAAGGCTAGCACTCTACCACTTGAGCCATTCCACAGCTTCTGGGTTTTTCTGAGTATGTGGCACTGAGGATTTAAACCGTGACATTCATGCATGCTGAGCAAGCTCTCTACCTATAAGCCACATTCCCAGCTTCACTCTTACTATTTTACCCCTCAACTTGCCTATCCTCAAGAAAAAGCCTCTGAGTATAAATCATCTAAACAAATCCCTGTAGGAAGTTGTCCAAAGATGAATAAGACAAAGCTCATACTTGGGACAGACTCTAAACATGTGATGACTGTGACAAATGCCTCCATTTAATTATGTATCATGTTTCAACACTTAATAAAGTATTAATGAAAAATGAGTCAATATCCTAAATTATTGTGTATAATTTTATAGTAGATGTACAAAATGTAATTAATATTATGTATGTAATAACACTAAATACATTAAACAATGAATAAATGAATAAAATAAAAATAAAAGAAATAAAAAACAGTGACAATAATCATAATATGTCATAAACATACCTATGTAAGTATATATCATAAATATTTTTCCATTGCAGGGCCTTACTGCAGGCCTTGCGAACTCTAGCCTGAATTTGCCTTTACCCATGGTGCAAAAGAGTTACCTGGAATGTGAGATCAAATCCCAGCAATGGCAGAAATACTGACCCCATTTCCAAGACAGTGACAATTTTTTTTGATGAAAACAGTTATGTTTATTCAGTTCCATACTGAACGTTAAAAAAAAAAAGCAGTGTAAAATTTTGTACACCTATTCAGACATCTTTCCCTTACCCCCAAAGTGCTTCTCTGAGCATTACATTGTTTATTTTTTGTATGATGTTTATTCTAAAAATGATGTACAGGAGGTTACAGTTATATGAGCAAAGTAAGGAGTACATTTCCTATTGAGCATTGTTGCCTCTTCCTTTGTTTTCCCCCTACCATCCCTTCCCTCCCATCTCCACAACTAACTCCCCCTGCCAAGATCAGTGACTTAATTTTTTAATTTTGGCTTGGCACGGGGTTTGAACTAAAGTAGTGGCGACTCTGCACTTTCCCTCACATTGGTATAGATTTACCAAGACCCTGAGTTCAAATCCCAGGATAGGAAATAAAACTAGCAGAAATTCCATTTTTTTAATTTAGTTAAATAAATAAATGAATAATTTATTTATTTATTTGTTTGTTTGTTCTTTTTTTGCCAACCATGGGTCTTGAACTCAGATCATGGCAACACTGCCTAAGTTTTTATATGCCTAGGCTGGGCTGCAGCCTCTTGACCTACAGCTAATACTGGGATCCCAAGCCAAGAGGGCTTGCAGGAAGATAAAAAAAAGTGGAACAGCACCAAAAGTAGTGAGATGCAGAGGGTTGGGGGGGGGGTATAATTTTTTTCTTTGCAGTGTGACCCTACTGGTTCTGAATGACACAGCTGCAAAGTGCACCTGACCTGCCATTGCTGAAGTCTGGTAGGCTATCAGGGAAGCCATTGGCCCACCTGTCAACATAGGCCCCAGGTTCAAATCCCTGTCCTGACACCTACCAGTGTCAGAGATCCCAAGAGACTCGTTCCCATGCATAGGAATACTGATTGAAAGAGTTGTTCCTGCATTGGTTTAGTCTAAAATTGGAAGCAAGAATCCTAGGATGCTGATTGATCTTCACTAATAGTTTATTAAGCATGAAAAGAATAATATTCCTTCAATGGAAGTATAATAAATACCAAAGAGTTGGTAGGAAAGTAGTAGATGTCATTCGATAATACATAGTCGTCTCTGGCACTTTTTACCAATATATATTTATTTGTATATCACCGTCTGCCTATCCATGTATCACTGTTTTGGCCAAACCTGAGGCTCAATCTCAGCACCTGGGAACCACCTGAAAGGAAGGAAGGAAGGAAGGAAGGAAGGAGGAAGGAAGGAAGGAAGGAAGGAAGGAAGGAAGGAAGGAAGGAAGGAAGGAAGGAAGGAAGGAAGGAAGGAAGGAAAGAAGGAAGGAAGGAAGGAAGAAAGAAAGAAAGAAAGAAAGAAGGAAAGAAAGAAAGAAAGAAAGAAAGAAAGAAAGAAAGAAAGAAAGAAAGAAAGAAAGAAAGAAAGAAAGAAAGAAAGAAAGAAAGAAAGAAAGATGATAGATGAATCTGGTCTTGGATTTCAGGAGGAAAGAAGGGAACATTTCCCAGTCATTAGGCCTTATGCAGTGTGCCAGGACACCAGCATCGCCTTCACACAAGCACAGAGCAGGAAGACTGTCTCTTTCCCACTTCTCAGGTAGCCTAGGGCCCCAGAGACAATTGGGCAGAGCCAGGTTCTAACTCCGGTGCTTGGAGAAAGAAGAGAAACAACCCTGACTCTAGTGGGTCTGGGGATTTGCATTAATCATGTAGAGAATGAAGGAAGGAGAAAGGACTGGCAGAGGTAGAAGAAGGGCCTTCACATCTGACAGATAGTCAAAAGCCCACTCCCTAAGACCAGAGAGCAGGGTTTTTCTACTCTGTTCCTCCCTTCTCCCCGACTAAATTGGCTCTCCATTGTTAACTCCCTTCACCTATGGGAGGAAGGTTAATCAGTCATTGTTTGACGAGGCTGACAAAAGCCTGACCCTGGTGTAACTCTAACAAATGTTTCAGGTTTCTTCCCATTGCTGGCAGTGCCTGGAATAAATGAAGTGGTTTTGCCGATCACTTACCTGTTGAATGTGTACATTCTGCCTCCTAATCCTGTAGGCCTGGTTTCTGCACCTAGCCTGGCATTTGAAACTGTTTTCTGTCCTTCAAATCAGTGTTACACTGGAGTTCTTCCTGCTAACAGGGCTAGGGCTTGGATCCTGAGAACTTCATCTGAACTCAAGATTGGTCAATAATATTTATTTCTTGCTTCTATAGCTCAAAACTCCAAGAACATTTAGTTTGCAAGTACTTCTCATCAGCAAAGGAAACACAGGAAGCTCTTGAATATCTGATATTTCAGAAGTGGAAATCAGAGTGTCATAGACTTTTCTGCCTGGCTGGCTTCACCCTGTGATCCTCAGACCTCAGCCTCCTGAGCTAGGATGATGGGCTTGAACTACTGGTGTTCTGCTGTTCAGAACTGTAATGACCTTGACAATACAAGTCAACTACTTATCACAAAGGGCTTGGGGAGCATATTAAGCCTTTCAACATTGACCTTTCAGAACCCTGTAGGACACAAGATTACAATGCTACAGTCTGAGAGGCTGGGCATATGGATGTGTTACACTTGAACCTTAAGCTCTGACTCCAATTCTGGTATACATCAGTGTTCATTTTCCAAGGAATAATCTCATAATTAGCAAATAAGAAAAGTACCTGGATTAACCTTCACTTTTTTCCCCAATAATGTGTCTTGAACTCAAGCCTGGGCACTGTCCCTTAGCCCCTCAGGTCAAGGCGAACACTCTACCACTTGAGCCACAGTGCCACATGGGGTCTTTTCATGGTTCACTGGAGATAAGCGTCTAACAGGCTTTCCTTGATTAGGCTGTCTTTGAACTGTGATCTTCAGCTCTCAGCCTCCTGAGAAGCTAGAGTTCCATGTGTGAGCCACTGACATCTCGTCTATTGTTTTTGGCAGTCTTGGGATTGATCTTAGGGCGTGGGTACTGTCTCTGAGCTCCTTTTCCTCAAGGTTAGCCACTTAGGCCACTCCACAGCTTCTGTTTTTTCTGAGTATGTGGCACTGAGGATTAAACCCTGGCATTCCTGCATGCTAGGCGAGCTCTTTACTACTAAGCCACATTTCTAGTCCCACTCTTACAATTTTATCCCTCACTTGCGTATCCCCAGGAAAAGATTTCTGACTATAAATCATTTAAAAAAATCCCAATAGGAAGATATTCAAAGATTGTACAAAGCTCATACTTGGAGAGACTCTAAACATGTGAATACTGTGACAAATGCTTCCATTTAATTATGTATTATGTTTCAACACTTAATAAAATATTAATAAAAATGAGTAAATATCCTAAATTATTGTATAGAATTTTATTATATATTTGCTAATTGTAATAAATATTATGTGTATAATAATACTAAATACAATAATCAATCAATAAATGAATACAAGATAAATAAAAAACAAAATCAATAATAAAAATCATAATATGAAATTAACATACATATATAAGTGTATATAATATATTAAACATGGATAGAAACATTTTTTGCATTGCAGAGCCTTCATTCAGGCCCTGGGAACTCTAGCCTGAATTTCTTTTCCTCAAGGACAGTGAACTTCGCCTTCCACCATGGTGTAAAAGAGTGACCTGGTCCGTGATCTCAAATCCTAGCAATGGCAGAAATACTGGCCCCAGTTCCAAGACAGTGACTTCTTTTTTTTTAATGGAAGCATTTATGTTTACTCAGTTCCATACTGAACATTAAAAAAAAGCAGTGTGGAATTTGTACAGCTATTCAGACATCCTTCCTTACTTCTAAATTGTTTCTCTGAGAACGACATTGTTTCTCTTTTTTTGTACTTTTTTATTGCAAAAATGTTTTACAGAGGGATTACAGTTACAGGAGCAAGGTAATGAGTACATTTCCTATTGAGCATTATTGACTCCTCCTTTGTTTTCCCCCTACCATCCCTTCCCTCCTATCTCCACAACTACCTCCCCCTGCCAAGGTCAGTGACTTAGTTTTTCATTTTTGGTTGGCACGGGGTTTGAACTCAAGTAGTGGCAACTGTTCCCTCACATTGCTACAAATTTGCCAACACCCTGAGTTCAAATCCCAGGCTACGAAAGAAAACTGGCAGAAATTGCAAACCAGGGAGCTTTATTTTATATATAGTTAAATAATTAATATTTTTATTTTTTTGTCCATCCATGGTGCTTGAACTCAGGTCCTGGAAACATTTCCTCAGCTTGGATCTCCCTAGGCTGGGTTGCAGTCTCCAGACCCATAGCTGATCCTGAGATCCTAGGCCCAAAGGGCTTGCAGGAAGAAAAAAGAAGCTGGAAAACACAAAAAGTGGTGAGCTGCAGAGGGCTGGCACTTTATGATTTTTTTTTAGAATGGTGACCATCCTGGATCTGAATGACATGGCTACAAAGTGGACCTGACCTGCAATTGCTGATGGCTGGTGGGCTATCAGTGAAGCCATAGGCCAATCTGTCAACATAAGCCCTGGGTTCAAATCCCAGTCCTGACATCAATGGTAGGAGAACACAAGAGACTCATTCCTATGCATGGGAATACCAATTGAATGAGTAGTTGTTCATGCAACCGTCTAGTCTAAAATTGGATGCAATTATCCTAGAATGCTGATTGATCTTAACGTATAGTTCATTAAGCATGAAAAGAATAATATGCCTTCAATGGTGGTATAATAAATACCTAAGAGTTGGTAGGAACGTAGTAGGTGTCATTCAATCATAGATAGACGGCTCTGGCTCTCTTTAACAATATATATTTATTTGTATACCACTGTCTGCCTATCCATATATCGCTGTTTTGGCCAAAAGTGAGGGTCGATCTCAGCGCCTGGGAACCACTTGAGAGCTTCATTGGCTAGAGGCTCCCATGCTCAAATTCAACCATTCATGAATTGGGCCTGCTAGACACTGAGTTCTCCATCACTGCCAGGCATGGTTGAGAACACATCTAAAATCTAGATTCTATGTGATAGGATGTAAACAATGTAATAAATGGTATAGGTGTCATCAAATTAACTAAAATAAATGGTGAATAAATGAATAAAACAAGAAATAAAATGAATAAATGCACCAAACACAATATGGGCTGAACATCTGAATGGAAATATAAATCCTATCGTTAAAATGTATATAAGGAGTATGTTTTCCAGGACTAAGGCTTGAATTCAGTCTGCCTAGGAGGAGGAAATGGCCGGTGATCCTGAGATACTTGTTTCTAGACCTAGGAAGTGTCATGGCATGCAATTGATCTCATTCTTGAATGAGTAGTTCATGCGTGATGTGAGTAGGAAATAATATGCAAGACTCATTGGGTATAGATTATTTGTAGAGAAGAGTTAGTGAAGCATGACAATAATCATCACAGACATGAAATGGATGCATCAGGAAAGATCCGAATATAGGTACTCACAGATTGGATTCCATCACAGGTCACCATCAATCCTACTCTATACAAATATGTACTTATTTGCATTCTACCTTCAGCTTATGAATGGATGACTATTGTGCTCCGCACACTTCTCCCAGGGGGGCTCAAACTCAGGTACTGAGAATGCATAGCTCCTTCGTCGCTCACAGGCTGGTGTGCTCATGTGGACTCATTCACCAATTGGGCCTGCTAGGCCCCGAGTTCAGATCCCAGCCCTGCCAAAGGATTCATCTTGATGTCAGAAGCAAATTGTTGCTTCTGTTTTCCTTTCTTGTGCAAGTCTTTGGTCTCAGCTAGGATGGAGAATGCATGGACCACCCTCTGGTTATGGGAATAAATTGTTATCCATGTCAGCCCAGTTATACCTGTCATCATATACATAAGAAAATACACAATACATCCATGAATAGCATACAAAATAAACACAATAAGTACACTCAATGAACGATGCAGTCCACACACGAATGTGAATATATATCCCATGTTTCAATGATGCATTGAGCACTATTTTGGCCTCCCTGTGGCTGGATCTCAGTTCCTGGGAAGAGCCCATCTCCTTAGTGGCTCAAAGTCTGGTGTGATCACATGGACTGATTTGGCAGTTGGGCCTCCTAGGCCCCGAATTCAAAACCCAGCACTGCCAAAAATTCACCCTGGTGTGAGAAGCCAGTCGTTGCACTTGTTTTCTGTGCTGTGCAAATTCTGGGTTAGAAGCCAGTTGTTACACATGTTTTACTCTCCTGTGAAAGACCTGAATCTCAACCAAGAAGAGGAATCATAGGCAACCCTATAACCATAGGAACAGGTTGTCATCCATGTCAGCAAAGTTATACCTGTCACCATATTTAGTAAAATACACAATACCTCCATGAAATGGAGACAAAATAAAGAGAAGTTCAATAAATACAAGATGCTGTTTACACATGTATATCAATATAGATTGTATGTTTAAATTATGAATTTATGACTATACTGGATGACCCTGGGGATCAATGTCAGATCCTGTGAATGGCCTACATCCTTAGTTGCTCACAGTTTGGTGTGTTCACCTTGACTTATTGGCCAATTGGTCCTACTAGGACCTGAGTTAAGATCCCAGCATTACCAACAAGTGGGTTGTGGAGTAAGAAGCCAAGTGTGAAATCGTCTTCCTTTTCTTTGAATATCCTTTTGATCCTGAGAACACTGACAAGATGGAGAACATTTATACAAATCTAGATGCTCTGTGATAGGATGTCATCAATGTAATAAACGTAATGGGTATCATCATAGTACAATCAATGGTAAATAAATGAATAAAACAAAAAATTCAAGGAACAACCACACACATGTATGGACTGAACACCTATAAGTAAGTATAAATCCTATCTTTACAATGTATATAAATAGTATGTTTCCAGGGCTGGGGCTTGAATTCAGGACTAGTAAACAGGCCTGAATTTCTTATCTTCAAGTACAGTGATCTTCCCCTTCATCCACATTGCTGCTGATTTACCCAGATCCTGAGTTCAAATCCAAAGTCTGGAAGAATATACATCATTAATTGCAAGGGAGGGAGCTAAATTTTTTATTTTACTTTTCTCAGTACGGGCTTGATGTCAGCTTGAGGCAACTGTGCCTCAGCTTCGATCACCCTAGTCTGGGGTGCAGCCACTAGACCTACAGCTGCTTCTGGGATCCTAGTCCCCCAGGTCTTGCAGAGAAAACAATGCACATAAAAAATGTGGCCTTTTTATATTTTCTTCCTTTGCACGGTGACCCTCATGGGTCTGAATGACACTGTTGCAAAAGGTACTTCACCTTGTGTTGCTGAGGGCTGACAGACTATCTGGGAATCCATAGGCCCACGTGGCAACATAGGCCCTGATTTCAAATCGCCCTCCTAACACCAATCAATGGCAGGAGATACTAAGAAAATGGTTCCCATCCATAGGAAGAACAATGGAATGTTAACAATGTCAAGGTTCAATGAGTTGATCATGAATGATGCTCCTAGAAATTTAGACAGCATAATTTCAGGAGGTTAATTGATTTTATTTAATATTTGTGAAGCATAAAAAATATTATTACTTAAAGGAACACAATAATTTCAGGACACTGATTGATTTCTTTAATAGTGTAAGGATGAAAACAATAACATTAATTACATGGACGCATGATTAATACCCAGTAATTGGAAGGAATATAGTCTATATAACTGAATAATATATAGACATCTCTAAAAACTATAAAAGTACATATTTATTAGCGTACTGCCATCTGCATGTCAATCTGTTCTTATTTTGCTAACACCTGTGGCTTGATCTCAGGTCCTGGGAACAGCCTGTCAGCTCAGTTTGCCCCAGGATGGTGTACTAACTCTCACCCATTCATGAATTGGGCCTTGTAGGCTTGTAGGCGTGAGTTCAGATGCCAGCACTCCCCAAAAATGAATTATGGAATAAGAAGTTGATGGTGACACATGTTTTCCTTTTCTGTGAAAGTCCTGGGTGTCAGGTATGAAGTGGAATACATATGCAGACCTATATCTTATGTAAACAATGTAATCAATTTTTATGTGCCATAATAGTCAAAATAAATGGTCAATATATGAATAAAACAAAAAAATAAAATAACTGCACTGAATGCAATATGGAGTCAACATATGTATATAAATATAAATCATATGTAAATTGTACATGAATAGGATGTTTTCTAGTGGTGGGGATTTATTTCAGGCCTAAGGAACAGACTTGAATTTCTTGACTTCAAGGAGGCCAGTTTCCCCTTGCCACACAGTGCAACAGAGTTACCAAGTCCATAGGTTCCAATCCCAGTCCTGTAATAGTATTTCTTAAGTATTGCATTATGATTCCGTTTTATGAATGTGATTGTTTAAATGCTTCATAAAGAATTAACTCACATCGATCAGTTTCCTATAACATAATTGTATATAATTTTATCCTAGAATCATTCAGGAACTGCTCTTTCAATCATGACATACATTATATTCCATTGGTAATCATATGGACAGGATTAAGTTTCTTAGGATCTCCTTCCATTTGGAAGTGGCAGAACCAGTATTCAAACTATGGGCTACAGCTCCCACAACTTAAACTCGAGAATAGGGAACTCACCATTCTGTCCAAGAACATCAATAAGACCAATGATTAGGCACTCACCAGTGGCTCTCAGCAGTCTTCCTTGATACTTACAAAGCTGTGATGGGAGGATCATGGTCGAAGTCACCCTAGTCAGGAAAGTCCAACTTCAGGGCCAACAAAGCCAGAATCCCTGTGGCTCCAGTGTGCAAGGCCAGCCTTGAGCCAAAGCAGCTCACAGACTGTACCCATATCCTCAATTCAACGTCTGGGACTGGGAACAAACAGACATACACAACAATCTGTGCAGCCATCTGGCTAAAGCAGGTCACCCTCTTGTCTCCAACTGAATTGGACATTGTTACCCAGGAAAAGGACTGCTATCTTCTTGACTCCGCCCATGCTGCTTGCATCACAGGATTCTGGCCACTCCACCATTATTTCATGGTACTTTCTGACCAGTGAGATATAAGAATGGTGGCCACGCTCACATTCCATGCTGCCAGGTAGCACCGGGATTCCCGCTGTTATTTTACACCACTACCAGCAGTTGAGGAAGGTAGAGATGGCTGAGTGGTGAGGAAGAGATTCAAGGCAACTTTGGAATATAGAACGAAATGAGATAGCTGCCCATGCCCCAGCGCCCTCCCTGCACATGGTTCGGGATTTCAGACATCAGGCCATGGCACCCTGCCGGGCTGCATAAAGCCCAACCTGGTCCCTGGCTCTGAGGCTATGTGTCTGCAATGCAACTGCCATCGCTGCTCGCCCCACCTGCAGCAGCCTCAAGCAACATTTCACAGCAGTACATGTGAGTGGCTGGCCCAAAACTACCCCTACCCTGGGTTAGACACCCCTCTGGGGGCACCATGACCCCCTACTTGTGTCCACTCCCTGGCTCTGAGGAGCCACCTTTCTGTCTTGGGCATTTCTGAAACAGAGCCTCAATATATGCTCTGGCTGGGCTGGATCAAGGTCCTCCTATCTGTAACATGTATGCTCCACCAGACCTGGTCCTCTGTAGTTGGGATGGCAGACATGTAGCAACATGAGCAGTCATCAATTTAGATGGATTATCCCAAACTTTTAGTCAACAGCAGCCGATTCTTTTTTTTTTTTATTGTGAAAATACTGTACAGAGGGTTTAAAATTACATGGGCAAGATAATGAGTACATTTCTTATCAAGCATTGTAGCTTCCTCCTTTGTTTCCTCTTCCCATCCCATCCTCTCCCTGCCTCCATACCTTTCCCTCCACCTCCCCCTACCAAAGTTGTAAAGTTCATTTTCGACATACGACTTCTATGTCTCATTGTTGCAATGGGTCCACCTGTAATCTCTATTTAAACGATTTGTTTTTTCCCTTCCATGCTCCATAAATTATAACAACGTCAAATACAGTGAAAGCAGGGATTATACTGTGGGGGAGGGGCATAAAAAGCAACAAAGAAATAATCTTATAAATGTACTGGAAACAATTGTATGAAAGAAAAAAATTTGAATACATATCTAAAGGTTCATTTCCCTAACATCAACTTATCTGACCTGTTTTGCTTGACTCAGACATATACTAGTTATTGCAAATAAGGAAAACCATGGGACCTATGATTCTTTGGGCCTGGCTTATTTCACTTAATATAATTTTTTCCAAGTCTTTCCATTTCCTAACAAATGGAGCACTGTCATTCTTTATGATGGAGGCATAGAATTCCATTGTGTATATATACTACATTTTCTTGATCCATTCATCTACCCAGGGGCATCTGGGTTGGTTCCATATCTTAGCTATGGTAAATAATGCTGCAATAAACATAGTTGTCCTGGTAGCTTTAATGTGGTCTTGTTTGTGAACATTTGGGTAAATGCCCAAAAGTGGGATTGCCTCGGTCATAGGGGAGCTCTATGTGGAGTCTTGAGGAACCTCCATACTGCTTTTGAAAGTGTTTGAACAAATTTACACTCCCACCAACACTGCAATAAAGTTCCCTTCTGTCCAAATCCACTCCAGAACCTGTTGTTATCAGAGTTCTTGATTATAGCCATTCTAACTGGGGTGAGGTCGTATCTCAAAGTTGTTTGATTAGCATTTCTTTTATGGCTAGAGAGGTTCAGCATTTGTTCATGTGTCTATTGGCCATCCTTCTTTTCTCTTCAGAGAAGTTTCTCTTTAAGGTTTTAGCCCACTTATTTATTGGGCAGTTGTTTCTTTTAAGATTTGTTGTTGGGGGATTTATTTTAGATATGAGACCTTTGTCAGTTGTATGGCTCATGAAGATTTTCTCCAAGTCCGTGGTCTTTCTATTGATCTTGCTAGCTATGCCTTTGCCATGCAGAAGCTCTCCAATTTCATGCAATCCTAATTGTCCAACCTTTCTTTGATTTGTTGTTTTTCTGGGTCTCTATTAAGAAAATTTCAGCCTTTGCCAAGTAGACCTGGGATTTTTTGTATTCCATCCTGTAATGTTTTCAGAGTGTCTGCTTTGACATCGAGGTCTTTCATCCATTTGGAGTTGATTCTGGTGCAGGGTGATATATAAGGGTCTAGTTTTAGTATTCTACAAGTAGTTAACCAATTTTGTCACCACCATTTCCTGAAGAAGCTTTCTTTCTTCCATTCTATTTTGTTAGATCCCTTATCGAATATTAGATGGCTATAGGTCTGTAGGTTCATTTCTGGGTTTTCAATTCTATTCCATTGGTCCTGAGGTCTGTTCTTGTGCCAGTACCAAGCTCTTTTGATTATTATTGCTTTGTATTGGAGTTTGAAATTTGGTATTAATATTCATCCAGGACTGTTCTTTCTGTTGAGGATCATTTTTGCTATTCGGGGTCTTTTATTGTTCCCTTTGAATTATTGGATTCCCTCTTCTATTTCCTTGAAGCATGAGATTGGAATATTCATAGGTATTTCATTGAATTTGTAGATAGCCTTGGGAAGTATTGCCATTTTCATGATGTTGATCTTTCCAATCCAGGAGCATGGGAGTTTTTGCCACTTTCTAAGATCGCTTTTGATTTCCTTTTTCAGGTTTTTAAAATTTTGATCATAGAGGTCCTTCACTTCTTTGATTAAGTTAATTCCTAGGTTTTTTATTTTTTGTGGGTTATTACAAATGGAGATGCTTTCCTAATTTCAGCCACACTTTTCTCATTGTTGGTATACAGAAAAGCCATTGTTTTTTGAGGGTTAATTTTATACCTTGCTACTTTGCCAAAGTTTTGAATCAGCTTGAGTAATTTGGGAATGGAGTCTATGGGATTCTTTAAATACAAGATCATGACAAGAGGGAGAGTTTTGCTTCTTCTTTTCATATTTGGATCTCCTTTACATTTGCATCTTGTCTTATTCCAGTAGCTAGGCATGCTAATACTAGATTGAAGAGAAGTGGAGAGAGTGGACATTCTTGTCTCTTTCCTGAGTTAAGAGGAAATGGCTTTAGTTTTTCACCATTAAGTTTAATGATGGCTGTAGGTTTGTCATATATAGTCTTTATTATATTGAGGAAAGTTCCATGGATTCCTAGTTTTTCCAGAACCTTCATCATAAAGGGGAGTTGGATCTTGTCAAATGCTTTTTCTGCATCTATTGAGATAACTATGTGGTTCTTACCCTTGCTCCTGTTGATGTGATGAATTATATTAATTGATTTTTGTATATTGAGCCAGCTTTTCCTCACTGAAATGAATCCTGTTTGATCGTGGTGTATGATTTTTTGGATGAATTGTTGAAATCGATTGGCCAAAATTTTGTTGAGAAGTTTTGCATCAATGTTCATCAAAGAAATGGGTAAATAGTTCTTTTTCTGTGATGAGTACCTGCCTGGTTTGGGGATGGGACTTATGATGGCTTCATAGAATGTGTTTGGTAGTGAATTTTTCTTTCAATTTCATTGAAGATTTGGAGGAGTATTGGTGTGAGCTGTGTTTTGAAGGCCTTATAGAATTCTGCTCTAAAGCTATCTGGTCCTGGTCTTTACTTAGATGGGAGCTCTGTTATTGTGGTTTCTATTTCAATGCTTGATATGGGCCTGTTAAATGGTTTAACTAATCCTTGTTTAGTTTCAGCATGTCAATATTTGCTAGGAAAAGGTTGATTTCTGCTAAGTTCTCAAACTTATTAGCATAAAGTTTTGAGAAATATTTCCTTATAATATTCTGAATCTTGGTTGATTCTGAGTTTATTTATTTGGGTTTGTTATATTCTTTTTCTGATAAGATTTGCTAAGAGTCTGTCAATTTTGTTAATTTTTTGAAGTAACAAATCTTTGTTTTGTTGATCCTTTCGATGGTTTTTTTGCATTCTAATTCATTTAATGCTGATTTAATTTTAATTATTTCTTACCGTCTAGTAGATGGGGGATTATCTTGCTGCTTTTTTCAAGGAGGCTCAGATGTCTCATCAAATGGTGGGTTTCAGATCTCTCGAATTTGTTGATGTAGGAACTCAGAGCTATAAACTTGCCCCTGAGTACTGCTTTTCCTGTGTCCCAGAGGAGCTGGTAATTTGTGTGGTCATGAACATTTGAATTTCCTTTCTAATCTCCTCCATGACCCACTTGTGATTCTGCAGTGTGTTTTTCAGCCTCCATGTGTTATAGGATTTTCTTTGGTGTCTTTTGTTGTTAAGTTTTAATTTTATTTCCTTGTGGTCTGAGAGAATGTAAGGTATAACTTCAATATTTATGAATTTGGACAAGTTTGCTTTGTGTACTAAAATGTGTTCTATTTTGGAAAATGTTCTATGTGCTGCTGAGAAAAACGTGTATTCTGATGCTGCTGTGTGAAATATTCGGTAGTTGTCTGTGAAATCTAGTTGATCTATGCAGTTGTTTAGATCTGCGGTTTCTCTGTTGAGTTTTTGCTGAGTTGATGTATCTAGTGGGGAAACTGGTGTGTTAAATACCCGAACAATTAATGTCTTTGGGTCTCTGTCGGATTTGAGGGAAAGTAGTGTTTCTTGGATAAATTTGGGTGCTCCATTGCTTGGCGAAGAGATATTTAGAATTGTAATATCCTCTTGAAGGATAGATCCCTTAATTAGTATGTAGTGACCTTCTTTATCTCTTCTCACGAATTTTAATTTGAAGTCTATTTTATGTGATATTAGGATTGCAACTCTTGCCTGTTTATGGGGGCCATTTGCTTGGTAGATTTGGTTGCAGCCTTTCATATTCAAAATGTGTTTGTTTTTATGGGCAAGATGTGACTCCTTATGGTAGCAGATAGAAGGATCTTGCTTTTAATCCAACTAGATAGTCTACGCTGCTTAATTAGAGAGTTAAGTCCGTTAATGTTGAGAGTTAGGATTGAGAGGTATTTGGGAGTACCTGCCATTTTATCCACCTTCTTGGGTGCTGAGTCAACTGGGTTCTTCTTATGGTTCTTGGATTCTCAGTTTGGGTGCGATTTCTTGGCCTTTATTGTGATCTTGTTGGTTTTCTATGTGTAGGACATCTTTAAGAAAGTTTTGTAGGGCTGGTTTTGTGGAGATATATTGTATCAATTTTTCTTTGCTATGGAAGGTTTTTATTTGACCTCCAGTCAAGAAGGAGAGTTTATCTGGGTACAAAATTCTTGTTTGATAGTTGTTTGTTTTTAGGGCATGGAATCCATCATTCTAGGCTCTTCTTGCTATGATTGTTTCCGCTGAGATATCTGAGGTGATTCCAATTGATTTCCCTGTATAGATGATTGATCTTTTCTCCTTGTGATCTTTAAGGATCTTTTCTTTGGTCTGAATTGATCCTGTGTGGTTTATAATTTGACGGTGGGATGTTCTATTCTGGTCTGGTCTATTTGGAGTTCTACTAGCTTCTTTTATCTGAATAGGACTATCTTTTTGCGTGTTTGGGATGTTCTCTGCTAGGGTCCTGTTACACAAATTTCCTATTCCATTAACTTCTGTCTCTAGCTTCTCCTCTACACCCATTAGCCTCAGAATAGGCCTTCTGATGGTGTCTTCCAAATGTTGGATAGATTTATCATATTTCTTGGATTTTTCTTAAATAGTTGTATGTTCTTTCTCTATAATATCTAGGCTGTCTTCAATCCCCGAGATTTGATCTTCTGCATGGTCTAACCTACAATAGAGACTTTATACTTTGTTTTAAATTCCTTTTTCTTCTAGTTTGTCTGCTTTGATGGCTTCAAATTCTTTGTTGCAGCATTGTTTTAGAACTTGTATGAACTTCTTTTCTTCCTTAATTTGGTTTTCAGTGTTTATTCTCAAATCACTTATTTGATTGGTTATTCCTATTCCTTCTGTTGGGGTTCCATTCAGCATTCCCTTTGTGGTCTCTCTGACTTCTTTCAGTTTTCTGTTTATGGATTCCATGAATGCCTTTAGTGATCTTTCTGCATTCTCATCCCACTCTCTCAATGCCTGTATTTCTTTTTGATTAGCTTCTTTACGTTCACGCAGTTCCTGTAGTTCTCTTTGACTGATCTCAGCCTGCTCATGACATTCCTTTATTTCTCTTTGAGTGCTCTCAATCTGCTCACCAAATTCCTGTATCAATCTTTGTGTAACTTCCTCACACTCATGATATTCTTGTATAAATCTTTGTTTTGCCTCCTCTCTCTCCCTATCATGCTAATTTAGAGTCCTTTGTAGGTTTTCAATCTTTTCATTTACTATATTTACCAGTAGTGTTTGTAGAGCTCTTTGAGAACTCTCCTCTGGATTATTGATTATCTTTTCTGACCTCTCATTATCATGGGTGGGAGTTGAGATACCCGGACTTGTCATTTTTCTTGTGTTTTTCCAGGTTGCTCTGCCCATTTGGGATGAAAGTAATGCCAGTTTTGTGCTAGCACACTATTTCAAGGCAAGCATCAACCAAAGTCTGTAGTTGCACAGTCAAAAATCTGCAGATACAATCTAGTTCTACAGATATACCTATTCAACATCAACCAACTATGTATTAATGGGCTACAAACCTCAAAGAAGAATTTGGCAAACAGAAATTATTAAGTTTAGGGAGAGATATGGGTAATAATAGGCATATAAGGATATAGAAAGGCAGTGGGATAGTTAACTTATCTCAATCCTAATCTCAAAGTGGGAAATAGGGTGGATAGAATGATAGTAGAGAGAGAGAGAAATAAGAAGAAAGAGAAAGAAAAAAAGACAAGAAAAAATAGAAAAACAAAAAATAAAAATTAAGACGTTCAACACTTAAAAATTATGCAAAATGAAAACGTAATATTCAGAGAAGAACGTGGATAGAATAAGAGAATGGGATGGATAGAAAGGAGATGTAAAAACTAAAAAATAAAAATGCTTAAAATATTATACAGGTAAAAAGGGTAGTACTGCTATTAAGGAATTTAAGGCTAAGAGGTTTTAAATTGAGTAATAAATTTCTGGATTAAGTGTGTACACAATGGGGCTAAGGTCTAATAATAAACTATTGGCATATCTGAGGATGAGCAGAATAGCAATTAAGTCAGGCAAAGGAGATGAAAAAAAGAAAAAGTGAAAAGAGTAAGAAGGAAAGAAACAAAGGGCAAATGGTCAGTAGAGCTAAACAAAAAAATGTTTAAGAAGAAAAGAGAAAAAAAGTACACTCACATATACCCTAAAATGAAAATTCCGAGAGGAAGAAAAAAAAGTTAATAAAAAACAAATAAAATTAAAGTAAAAAATTAAAAATTAAAAAAAACTTTTAGAAAAACATTTTTTATTAAGGTACAAAAAAAGAGTTCTTTGATATTTTGGGTGGGGATGGAAATATACTGCATTTGCCTTGTGTCTTTAAGCTGTATCTTGTTTCAGTCTCTGGTCTGTTTGTGGTTTTTGATTTTCCTGTGGCTTGAATGGTTTCTTAAGTCAGTTTGAGCAGGCAGAAAAATCATAGCAGATGATTCTTGACCACAGGTGAAGCTCTGGGTAGGGTCGCAACCATCAGACCTCATTATCCTCTCAGGACAGTTGTGAGGAAACAAGGGATTTATACAGAGGGATATCTGGAGCATGGCTAGGCACAGAGGGAGCAGCCTTCAGATAAGGTTCTCCACAATTCTGTGAGCAAATGACAGGAAGATAGCTGGAAAGGGCTCAGCTGGGGCCTGTTATTAATTGTGCAACAGATGTGGGATTATGAAACAAAACATGGCTCTCTTTCATCATTACCCTATCCCCATGAGGAAGAGGATCCTTCACTATGTTAAGTTTTGCAGCTGGTGAAACTAAGGCACAGAGAAGCCAGTTGACCTACTTATGACTTCAACTTCACAGGAAGCTCTGCCTGACTTCGATACCATGCTCCCTAGGACAATGGATACTATTCAGTCCACTTCTTGTGTTAGGAAGTTCACTTCTTGTCAGTTGTGGGGCTGGAACTCTAGGCATGGGCACTGTTCCCGAAAGCCTCAGCAAAAGGTTAGTCAGTGCTCTACTACTTGAGCCCAAAGCACTACTTCTGATTTTCTGGTGGTTCTTTGGAAATAAGGTTCTCACAGACGTTTCTGCCTGGGCTGGTTATGAACCATGATCCTCATATCTCAGCATCCTGTGTAGTTAGGATTAGAATTCTGAGCCATTAGCACCAGACTTAATTGTAATTCTGACTTTTGTTATCTCTCTCTTTCAAAAGTACTGGTCCCCATGTGGCTGGAACCCAAGGTGGTCCTCTCATTCTGGTGGTTGGCTGTGGGTCAGGAGCTGTCTCGCTCAGCTTATTGAAACAGCTCCATGGGATAAGCCCCTCTGGCTAGACAGTGACAGTTATTCATTGTCCCTCCAGCCTTACTAGACTTATTGTATTGATTTCTACATCATTTTCTAGCACCTGGCCAAAATTATGATACGTCGTTATGGAACGAAAAAGTAATGCCATCTTAAGAAAGTTATTTAGGGCTCTGGGAATGTGGCTTCAAGGTACGGTGATTGCCTAGCATCCATAAAAGCCTGGGTTCAATTCCTTAGTAACACATAAAAGAAAAACTGGAAGTGGTGCTGTGCCTCAAGTGATAGAGAGCTAGCATTGAGCAAGAAAAAAAAAGCTCAGGAAAGTTCCCTACCCCTGAGTTTTAGCCCCTTGACTGGCAAAAAGAACAAAAACGAAACAAAACAAAACAAATAAACCATTTAGTTAGTAAATGCAAAATAAAGAACCCATACTTGGAATATATAATTGCTCCTTTCATACTGACACCTGACAATAGTCCCTAATTCATTTACTTTACTTATATGAGGATACTGTGTTGAAAAAGTTTTGTTCATTAAGTCACAGTAATTAATACTAAGAATGTGCTTAGATGCCAGGTAAAGTTTAATTCTGGAAATTCAACGATTCCAGGATTTGTGTCATCACTGATAATCACAAAGAGAAGGGTAGGCTAAGTGTGATTTTGAAATTTTTTTGGTCCATTATGGCACCAAAAAGGCAGAGGCTAATTAATTTTTGTGACAGAAAATAATGAATAACTCCAGATAGAAGGAATAAATGATAGTAATTAAGGTATACCAGAAACTGGTCTTGACAACCATTTTTGGTTATTGTAGAACTAGTTGTCAAGTAGGCTTTATCTCATTGCCTTTAGCATTCCAAATCTCTTAGGCTAGCTCTTCATCTCTGTGTGATAAATGTATCTCCTATGCTATTCTTTCATACCTTATCTCCTTTACTTTCCAAAAATCTCATTCTTGCTATATTTCTCTATGAACATTTCCTGATACTAAATACACCTATACAGATGGCAGAGAATGCTAATGTAAGGGTCCCATAGCTCATGAGTCATTAATGTAGGAAAATGGAAAAGGAGGACTTCAATTTTAATGTCATCATTTGGTTAAAATTTCCATTCTTTGTCTACACAGTGTCATTCAGTGCACATAAATGCAAATATGAGCCAGGGGCTGGTGGTTTACATTTGTAATCCTAGATACTCAGGAGGTTGTGACCAGAGGATTGTGGTTCAAAGCCAGCCTGTTCAGGAAAGTCCATGAGACCGTAACCTTCAATTAACCACCAGAAACCCAGAGGTGGTGCTGTAGCTGAGCACCCAGGATCAGAGTACATGCCCCACAACCTATAAAAAGGTAAAATATGACTTTAAGTTTCCCCAAAAGGAACGACAAGATCAATAATCTTCCCAAGCAAAAAAAAAAAATCCAAAAAGATGCAGTGCACATACTTTTGTTGAGTTATGTTATGGATTCAATGCTGGACATATTCTCTAAAAAAAAATCGTTTAACTAGGGATACAGGTGGACCCATTGCAACAATGAGATGTACAAGTCGTCATGTCGAAAAACGAACTTTACAACTTTGGTGGGGGTCGGAGGGCCGGCTGGGGGGAGGGGGTATATGGGAAGGGATGGGAAGGGGAAACAAAGAGGAGGCAACAATGATTGATAAGAAATGCACTCGTTATCTTGCCCATGTAATTGTAACTCCTCTGTACAGTATGCTCACAATAAAAAAAGGAAGTAAAAATTGTCAAATATTAGCTTTACAATAAACTTCATCTAATATTTCTCGTTTGAAAAGAGAAGTCTATACAGTTGATGTCACTTGGCTTTCTTACTTTCTTAGTTTAAAGCCAAACCAGGCAGGAGAGTCTGTCAAAGTCTTATCTGTAATTACACAGGGAAAAAGCCAGAAGTGGAGTTTTGGTTCAAGCAGTAGAGTACTAGCTTTGGGAATAGGTGAGCTGGAAAGAAAACTGTTCAGGGACAGGGTCCAGCCTCTGGGTTTAAGCCCCAGAACCAACACCAGCTAAACAAAAAAGGAAACAAAAAACCAGATATTTAATTGGAACCCTCCTTAAAGGAGTATTGGTGTGAGAAATGGCTCCTTTTGCTTTTCATACGCACTGGATGCTTTTTTGGAAACCTTATTGCTCTGGAGAACTCAGGACCAAACTAAAGGAATTGATAACTGACTCCTGCAACAAAAGAATCATCTCAGGGGTAAAATATCCATTCATAAAACACTTTAAAACCTCCATGTCTTTGTTTCTTTGCAGTAGATTTTTTTGGGGGGTCCAGTCGTGGGCCTGAACTCTGGGCCTGGGCACTTTACCTCAGCTTTTCAACTCAAGGCTAGCACTCTACCACTTGAGCCACAGAACCACTTATGGCTTATTTTTTCTTATGGGGTGCTGAGGAATCGAACCCAGGGCCTCAAGCATGCAAGGCAAATGCTCTATCACTGAGCCACCTTCACAGTCCCTGCAGTAGAAAATATTTAAAACAACGTTATTTCCTTTTGTTCTATGCTGGCCATCAAATGGCACATTATATCTTTTTGTAATATTCTCAACTTAGAAGTTTACAGAAAAATTATATATGAGTAAAAACACACTAAAAAAAGTCAGGGACAGAGTTTCTTTCAAGCCTTCGTATTTTCTTCTTTTACAGTAAAAAGGAAAGCACAAGTTAACTTGAACTTTGTCATTCCTCTATGTTCCATTCGTCTCCTGGGATCAGTTGCCACATCAAGTAACAGTTATTTCCAGAAACAATCTATGGTGCTGCTCGAGGTATAATGAATGTTTTCTGGCTTCACCGAAATAACCCAAGGAGACCTTTGGACCTGAGGTAACATGTATTTCAGAGACAACTTAGTATAGAGAAAATATGAAATTTCTATTTCTTATAAATACATTATCCATGAGTATATTGAGTTCAAACTTTGTAAATTCTCTGTAAATTAAGGTGAATTTTAAAGGGGAAGATGGTTCTCAGATCATTTTTTTCTGAGTGTATATGCTGCGCATTATTTCCCAAGTTTACATGAATTTGTTAACTCATGTTAACTATAACAATAATAAGAGAAAGAGAAATTCTGTGTTTAAGTATAAGGTTTCAATACACTATAGAAGACTCTACAAATAAGACCACGTTGAAACAATAAAGCCAAGTCCAGTATGTAGATTTATGAGAGTGATATAGAGAAAGCATTACTCCTACGTGGAACATGAAGTATGATGGCACTCCCTTTCTAAATCACGCTTGCTAACGACACATCTTTGTAGAAAGTAGAATGGAAGAATAATTCTATTTCCAATGCAAGGCAGATATAAGAGCATGGACTTGTCTGGAAAAAAAGAGTTCATCTTGAGAGAGCAGGGATTATACTAGCCATGAACTGGTGGATAAGATCACATTTTTTCTTTACTTTACTTATATATATTTTGTTGGTGGTGGTCTTGTCACTTGAACTCTGGGCCTACGCACTGTCCCTCTGCTATTCTGCTCAAGGCTAATGCTCTACCACTTGAGCCAACAGTGCCACTTCCAGTTTTCTTGCAGTAAATTGGAGAAAAGAGTTTCTGGGACTTTCCTACCTGGGCTGGCTTTGAACCCCAATTCTCAGATCTCACCACCACCCAGCTTATGATCACATTTCTAACAGTGTACACTCAGCATATGTAATGTGTATGTTAATTTATCTTTATATGAATTCTTGAGTTAAAAATCTGGGCTACAGCTTAGACTTTGCACTCACAAAAATGTTTGTAGTTTAAAAGTTGATTCTACTGGATAAATGAAACTTAAGAATGTAAAGGAGTCTGGGAGTTTCAGTTTGCATCCAGCCTGGGCAGAAGAGTGTTTGAGACACTACGTATAATTAACCACCCAAAATCTGGATTGGAAAAATGGCTCAGGTGATGGAATAACAGTCATGAGCAAGAATGATAAATAAGAGCTTGAGGCTTTTGCATACACACATACAAACATATACATACACACAGAGGAACTTATATGTGCATACACATATACAAAAATGAAGCAACTCTCAAAATATGTAGAAAAGTTAGAAAACAATAGAAAATATGTCCTGAGTAAGACTAGAATCAAGTGCTAATTTTTAAAATTAGAAAATCCTCAAGTGAACTTTCTTCAAAATGTTTGTGCATATTAGAGAGGTAGGGACCAGAGATAGTAAGAGAGTCAAGTAATCAATATTAAAAGGATTGGATCCATGGAGGAATGAATCAGAGACCCCGCAGGTGCACTTAAAAATGTTCATAACCTGTGTCAAATGTTAGAACATCTTTGAAAATAGTACATGAACAGTCTGAGAATTCTAGTGGATAATATCACTGGAGATGTTCAGAATTGCTAGTCAGTATCTAGATTAAATAAACCAAGAAGGGGCTGGGAAGGTGGCTCAATGGTAGAGTGCATGTGTTGCATTCATGAATCCCTGGGTTCGATTCCTCAGCACCACATAAGCAAAAAGAAAAAAGGCGGAAGTGGCTCTGTGGCTCAAGTGGTAGATCGCTAGCCTTGAGCTGAAGAGCTGAGGGACAGCACCCAGGCCCTGAGTTCAGGCCCCATTACCGGACCCAAAAATAAATAAACAAACAAACAAACAAACAAACAAATAAATAAACCAAGAAACTATGGTTGGGCAATGTGATACAAGCCTTGAATTCTAGCACTCAGACTGACAGGAGATTAGGGACTGGAATTACTACTGATACCTTCCATAGACCAGGTAGTATAATTTTGTCTTAATAAAATAAACCAAACAAGAAAGGAATACACAGTTGGAAATTTGGACTAATTTCTTCATTATGTTTTGAGAAGCCAAGTTTTCTATTTAAATGCAACTGGTAAATAATCCTCAGTTGTGTTTTAAATGTTCTCTTCATTACAGAATATTCCTAGATGCAAAATGGTTCATGATTCCCATCCAAAATTTGAAAAAGTAAGTAATCATCATTCTGTTAGATTCCAAGGAAAGATGAAGGATTACAAAAGCATATGCCTGGAGGAATAGCAAAGTTCATCTAATGTAGGTCTTTATAGATCTTGCTAAATTAGAGTTTAGACTTCAAATAAATATTTTGGTTTTGTTTATAATTTCATATTCTATATGATACTACAAAATTCTTTTTAAGTAGAGGGTTTAATTGACATATTTACAAATTTTTCTTGCATTCTATTTCCCTAGTATTTGTTTCAAGAGAGTTATAATTAGAACTCAGTTAATAGATAATTCTAAATGTTCATGTAGAAAATGATAATGTGAATAATGTAGACCGAGTTGACAACAAATTGATGATATTAATTTATAAAGTTAGAAAAAGCAATTTTTGAGGCATTAATATAACATGGAATGAAGAAAATAATTGTGTGACATCTTCTTTCTTCTACCTGTGTGTAACACAGGAAGCAATTTCTTTAATTACGTGCCTCTGTATACAATGAGAAAAATGCTAGGTTTGGGGTTTGTTTTTATTTTTGTTTTGTTTCATTGCTTTGTCATAGGGCTTGAACTCTGGACCTGGACACTGTCTCTGAGCCTGTTAAGCTCAAGGCTTGTGCCTTACCACTTCAACCTCAGTACCACTTGTGTCTGGCTTTTGCTGAGAAGTTTATTGGAGATAAGAATCTAGGGAACTTTCCTGCCTGGGTGGGCTTTGAACTGTAATCTTCTGATCTTAGCGTACTGAATATCTATGATAGTTAAAAAAAGTATAAATATAAATAGGTGCAAGAATACCAGTGGAGGAAAAATGATGCAACCCAGTTTATTGTGGTGTTCTTTCCAGAACACGGAGGGCATCACATTAGCAGAGGTGTAGTATTTTTCCCAATAGCAATAAGCTATTTGTGATGTGAATTAAGAGAATTTTGAGGTGAACCCTACAAGTTGGAAACTGTTGGTCTAGGATGACTTTATGGCATAAATTTTGGGATTGATGGTCATAGAAATAATTGCTTAATCTGATAAACAATTGCTTACTCTTGAAGAATTAATTATAACTGATGCTTTACAGTTTTATCCTATGCTAGAATGTGGCTATTTTTCTGTTCACTTCTTAATCTGTAACACCCGATTGGAAAATGCATCTATTGCAGAATTACATAACATGAAAACAGGTACTATTTTGAGTCTCTCATGTATGGAACGTTCAGAATTTGAAGTGAGTAGTTATTAGTCATAGGAATTGTGATGAACACACATATTCTGTCGTTTTCATAACTTATTTACTTTTAAAAGTTATGGGTTTCCATAGAATTAAACGGTTTTCGGTTTTAGTATGAGAAAGTACTCATTTATTCTTTTTTGAAAATATTGGCAAGTATATTGTGAAAAAATTGTCTAGTTGGATAACATTCAAGTTGATGGCCCTCTGATAAAGAAGGGGTAATTCATTCAAATTAGATGCCAAATAGTACTGATTTTTAAAAAAGTTACTACATAAAAAACAATATTTATTATACCAATACAGTGAAATTTTATTTTATGCAGTTTTTGATGGTAATGGTGGAATTAGGATTGGTAAATTCGCGATTCTGATAAAGGAATTTCAAAAGAGTTTTAAAATTATGAAAGGTTGTTCAAACTTTTTAAGTTAGCATATTAAGAAAATTTAAAATTTCCTGGGAAAATAGGCTTTCATGCAAAGAAGTCCATGAAGACTTAGCCAAGAGGGAACAATGTGGGGAAGAAGGCTCATTTTCACAGTAAACAAACAAACCTCACAAACCTTGCTGTAAATCCTGTAGGTTCCCATGAGAATTGTCCTTATTCAGGAAATATACTTTTACTGTGTGAAACAAGTTTGTAGTGAAATTTAAATTCAAAGTTTTTTAAAAAAAAATTAGACACCAAATTTGTGAATTGACCTTTAATTACTGAACAGTAATTCTCTTAAAAACATAATTTGGTCCAAAATATTTAGGGAGAAAGTGCCCTTCACAATGAAAGAACGTGTTGAGTTTACACTTTTCTGTTTTAATACTTTCCACGATGTCTTTGCACGTGAAGCACTGAAATACAGAAAGAAACCTGATTGGATACTTCAAACTAATGATTTCTAATTTCTAAGTAACTCAAAAATATAATATCCTTATTAACATGAGGTAGTGAAAACTTCTGTTATTACATAAGCAAAAAAGTTTGGGGATCAGAAAAGAATTGAGCAAATTGAAAAGGTAAGAAAACATGTTATTAGAAGCCCTAGCTAAGCGTATTGGTTTCAGCAGTGGAGGGGGCCAAACCTTTTTGCTATAGATTGTCTTAATGTTTTTGCTACCTAAAGTGATTTTACAGAGCCTATTTGGCTCAGTATAAAGAAGAATAAATTGAATGAATACATGAAAATAAATTCCACTCCAAATAAAAGAGTTTTCAAAGAGAAACCATGAAGATGTAGCAGTGGGGGACGCCTTATAGTCCTTCAGCTTCACTAGACTTGAAGCCAAGAAGCTGTGCTTAATTCGAAATCATGCAAGAGCTAAGAGGAGGACATAGAAGTAGGATATAGAAGTATTGTCCTTTGTAACAGACAATGTCATCCAAGGAATGGGTGATTTAACTCTATTCTTCTCTATACATCTTGTTGAGCAAATACAAGACCAAGAGGAAAATAATCTATTGAAATAATTTTGCAAAGAATAACTTCACTTTTCCTGATATGGTATCTAACGAGAGTCTTAAGAGAGAAGATAAAAGTCTTAAGAGAGAAGATGAAAGTGGAATATTCTTAGGTTTCCTCTAAGCATCTTGTTAACAAAATATATCTTTGAGGTTAGAAATGATTGAACCAAAAAGTGGTAGAGCATTTATTTTTGTGGGCACTTTAGATACAAGAAGATTTGAAGGAAAAGAAAAAAGAAAAAAAAATATAGCTAAATATTTGTGATTATAGGTCTTGGACTGGTTTTTTGGAGACAAAAGTTTTGCATTAACATTGGTCCTCATTAACATAGTTGTTGGGTTTTCATGGCAACCAAATGTAAAGGGTAAGTTTAATGGACTCGCTTGCACGAGTAAGCAGCATGATAGAAAATAATGGCAAATAATATTTAAAGAATTATTTTGAACAATTACTTTGCAAGAACAAAGAAGGAAAGATATAATTCAAAATAACTTGAAGTTATTAAAAGTATGAAAATGGAGTATTGAAGAGATTCAGAGAAGACATAGAGGACTGTTTTTTCTCCAGTGGAATTATAGTTTCTTGATCTTGCTTCTTCCATTCTGTCTTCACAAGCTATCAAGTGTGCCTCAGGACTGGAGTAACCAGTTCAGACAAAGAGCACTCGCAGAAGAAAATATATGCAGTAGATATAGGTGATTTATAACCTTAGACAATCTTTTTAAATCTGTTCAAAATTCTCCCCTACCCCAAACTACCCTCTTTGAACAGCTTGTTTGCTTTTCCAAAGACTGCCCTTCATAAACTGCTTAAAATTTTGAGAGGTCATATTCTTACTCTCTACAGATTGCTGTTTGGTTGTGATTTTTGTTTGTTTTTGTTTGTTGTTGTGTTTTTAACTGAATTTCAAAAGGTTGTTCAAGTGTGTTACAATTAAATATGTCCATCTAATTGTCTAATGCTTCTGGATCAGAGTCTCTCCTTCTATCATTCTCAACCAACCCTTTCTCCAAGATGTAGTTCAGATTTACCACTTCATTTATTACATATGTACATTGAGTATTCTAGCTGTACTTGCCCCTTGTTCCATTTTTCATTCATTCTATTTCTTTACTATTGTTCCTCTCTGGTTTCAATATCCTGATAGTCACTCGTTAAACTGCCTGTTAATACTTTGAAAGGTTTATATATATTCCATGGAGTTTCAATCCCACATATACTTGAACTGATGTCAGCTTATATTTCCATAATTCATTCATCTGCAATAACAATTTGCAAGACTGGAGACGTGAAGCTCTTAGACATGATTTTATTCTCGTTCTTTTGGAAGATTAATCTTTAGTCAACAAGAAAGTTTTAAAATGGCTTAGAATTTATTCCTAACTACCAGTTTTTATAAATGGCTTTGTACAGTTGTGTATGATTATTTTATTTTACATGGGATAATTTTTCTACTACCTATAAGTTTTGGAAAAGAAGAAAACAAATTTAATACTTAGAGGAATATGATAGAAATAGAAGACAGATTTTATGTTTGTCACATCTCTCATCAGTACCCATTTTCAAGACTTAAAGTCATATTTCTTACTATGGTAGACAGATAGGGAAAACATAAAACAACACATGAAAAGCCAACTATTAGTGACTTTTAAAAATATAACTTCTCATTTGATGAAATTTACTCTATTAGCTAATATTTGGGTTTGAAATATGGAAGGCTGATCTATTTAACACATTTCTGGAAGGCACCTACTGAACAACACAAATGGTGGGGGGTACTTTTTCTACACTTTAATGATCTTCTACACTAAGGATCTTCTCAGTTAATGTTTTTTTCTAAATTATATTTGACCTCTAAATCAAGTTTCCTTGCCTTGGTAGACCAATTATGGATCTATCATTCCAGAAACTATGTTTTTCCTGCACTGAAATCTTTCATTAATCATTAGGAGAGGGGTATTAAAAATATTCTTGTTCATTTCTGATTTTGTTCATTCATATGGGCTGGTCATCTGTAAATTGAAAGTTTTAATTACAGTACTTTCTCTCAGGTTTTGTGATTTCACCTTTCATTTTAAGTTGCCTTGCATTTTACAATTGATTACTACTAATTCTTGTAAGGAATTGGGGCCCTGAAATATTATAGGAAATGAGAAATTTAGATGAGTCTTCAATTATTTTCTGTTAGCATGTGGCATGGGCCTATGTGAGAAGTCTTGCCCTTGTTATATGATGATGCAGATAACTGGGATCTAGTATCCTAGGACCCGTGGGTCCTGCAGAAGAATAATAGCTTTTAGACATAATATCAGCAAAATTGGGTATAATCAGTAAGAATGCTTCAGAAATATGGAGAAATACATTTTGGGACCAGCGAGTTAAAACAATAAACAGAGCATCATAGTAAAATCCCTTATAGATTAGCAAAAACAATACTGTTATTTTGCAATGTGAATTCAGAAGACCACCAACACATAGAAGGTATCACAAGTTTATAACGAAGATATTGCATTGATACTTTTTATATTCTAGTATATATTCTAAACCTAATTATTTATATTCCAATCTATTTATGGGAATAAATGTCAATATATTTGTCTAATTATCAATTCTATTAAGGTTCACTGTGTGAAATTTAAAATCAGCACATATAAATATAAAATATATAAGTATATATAATATAAAAATTGTTTTGCATTATTGTGTTGTGCTGAGGGAATCAAAGCCAACTCTGTTTTAAAGTGTTATTCCATTATCTCTACCTCCGTTTTTGGTAGAGTTAGACTTAAAGCTTTACCATTTGTTGCTTTACAGCCTAGAGGCAAGAGGAAACACTGTGATTAAACATTACCAATTTAAGGCTTAATATCGAGGAGAAACGTATGGACTTCTCCAGGAGGTATGGAAATATTTGGTGATAGAAAGTCAGTAGTGTCAGTTCCTGCCTGGTTGGATGATAGACAGGCCAGCACAGTAGGTAATTATGCATTTGAACAATTTTTTCACCTTCTTGGCTTGAGCTACTTTTGAAATGATAAGTATAATAAGCAATTATATTTTAATAAAATACCTTCCATTCTGAACAATTCAGTCCGAACTGTTCATCTCTCTATGATTCCTTGTATCTAAGATTAGTTTTGTTCCAGTAAGACAATCTATGCTGTCAGGCTAAGATATTCTGGTTGGTCTGTTCCTATATGGAAGATGGGTAAAGGTTCACGTAGACATTTGTCCCAGCAAGACCTCATTTGGGAAATCTTAAGCTGCAGATGTTTAGAAGTAGCTCTTAAGCAAGGCTTACTTTGAATCCATTAGCTCTACAAAGCTAACTGAGTTGATAAATAAGTACCTGAAAAGCCATCACCTTTGGATTTAGCTGTAAAGGCTTAAAAGTATGATCAAATTTAAAATGAAAATGACAAAATAGTCATTGATAAAAAAAATTATAAATGGGAGCAATCGACCAAACGATACAAGTTTCTTCCACTATACACAGAATTTTAGATAAATAAGATCAATAGCATTTTTAGGAACATTAAGGGTTCCTTGTTACAAATAGGCAACCATGTTTATATGCCTGTATAAAGATTGCATCATTAAGTACTTAAATTAAGAGGATACTCCATGCTTCAGCAGCAGGTCTACCCAAATTACAACAATACAGAGATTAACATGGCACTTGCACAAGGATGGTATGAAAATTTGTGAAGTATTCCATATTTTTCATTCTTCTGATGCAAGAAATGAAAAACAGTTATTAAAAAGTTGGGGCTGGGAAGGTGGCTCAGTGGTAGAGGGCTTGCTTGCATGCATGAGGCCCTGGGTTTGATTCTTCAGCACCACATAAGCAAAAACAAAAAAAACAGGAAGTGGTGCTGTGACTCAAGTGGTAGAGCGCTAGCCTTGAGCTGAAGAGTTGAGGGACTGCGCCCAGGCCCAGAGTTAAGGACAACGACCGGACCCCCCCCTAAAAAAAAGTTGATTAAAAAAATACAAGTGTAACAATACATGTAATTCACAGAAATAAATGTTAGTTTGACATCAGTGTATTAAATCTTCACCTTAGAAAGACCTTTACATAGCATAAGCTTTACAAAACTTGAAATTAGATAACATTGTCATTTTATCTCATAGAAAAAAAATAATATAAGGACCTAAGAAAAAAAGGAATCTTAAACTTCTTCTATATGGAATGCAATCTGAAAGCACACATTTATTAATGAACCTATACATTATATAACAATGTATAATTCAAAGTATTATATCCAGGAGGGAATGAAATAGATTATGGACATTATGCCAACATAGATATACTTTTTTCAGAAAAGCACCAGGAACATCTTTAGTTCCTATACTATTCATTTCAACAGATAAGTTAAAATTATTTATGATTTAAAAAAAAATCACAAACTCTGCAGAAGTCATTATAGATGTACACAAACAACTCTTGAATACATTTTGCCAACAAAGTCAGGCAATTCACGTGGAAGAATACCATGGATTCCATGATATTTTAAAGTAAGATATTGCTGTTGCTTTGTATTGTGAAAAAAAATTTGTAGGGACACAAAGGATGGACTGTCATTTTTGAAATTTAAGAAACTTAACCAAACCATTACGACTTAGGAGAACAATTTGTACAGCTTTCCACAACTTCAAATAGGTAGTGAAACATACTTATCCTTTTGGCAATATCAAATGCAGTTTCTTCCAAGTCGTTCTTCAGACCTGGTTTGATATAATGGTTCAATAGAAGGAGATACAGAGTATCTTTGCTGTTTCTACTCCCAGCAGCAAGATGCAAAGGGGTCAAGAGGCCTTTAGTTTGGGGATTGGTATCTGCATCATGATGAAGTAAGACACAAGCCATTCTGGTATTATTCCACATATAAGCACTGTGCAGGGGTGTCCAGCCATTCAGAGTTATTGAATGAATATCTGCCTTGAGCTACCAACTCATGGACAATGTCTAATTGTCCACTCTAGGCTTCCAGATGAAGAGGGTTATACTCATCCTTATCCCTAGTATTCATCTGGGTGGCCTTTTTTTAAAGTAGTCCCTGCACCATAGTAAGCCGATTAATTTCGGCATCCCAAAGAAGAAATTTGTTTGGATCCTACTCCATTTTTTTCTTGCAATTGATACCATTCCTCACTTTTTCATCTTGTTCCTTGTCTTCATCAGAATTGCCTAACCAGAGACTTTGAGTGCCAGTGGGAATGAGATGTCCATGTATTTCCCTAATAGTTCACATTGGTTGAACTGTTCAGAAAAATCTGGTGTATTTACTGCTTATGATTTTTGACCATGATTTATTTTCTCTTTTTTCATTTTTACTATTCTAAATTATTCTAAATGGAGAGTAGAAAATTGATAGAGAGCAGAGGAAAGATTTTCCTTCATATTCAAATGCACAGACTGAAAATGAGGACCAGTGGTGTCTTCATGTGCAGCTTCTTCTAGGAATGAAAAAATAGGAAACAATGCCTTCTATGTGAATGATTTGGGAAATACCATGTTATATTGTAAGAAAACTCACTATTCTACATATGGGCGTTAAGAGCTTTCTAGTAGCTTTCTAATGTTGGTATCCAACCTTAGAAAAAAAATGTATAATGCAGTAGTAAAATAGAAGTTCTTTGTATGACTACCTAAATTCTTGTTTTTTGAAAGACACTTGTTTTCATCTAAAAATAGTCCTGTCTATTGTCGTCAGGTGATTTTGATGAATGAAGATGCTTAATGAGAAGTCAAAATGTATTAGTAGTCCTTTGCTACCAATTAAATTTCACTTTTTCTTCTTGGAGAATATAATCATCAATGCAATAGTTCAGAATCAGCAAGCAATAGTTCAGAATCATGCTTCTAGTGCAAGTGGATCACCAGTAAGTAATCCTTGATTCCATTTTCCACAAAGTTTTGTCAAAGATACAATCTCCCTGCCTTCTCTTGCTGCTTTCCTAGCCTGGACCTATTCCTTCATTGTACAAAAAAGGTGTGATTCAACTGATTTCAGTCAGATCTGTTAATAGAATTATCAAGTATTTAGATTCTTTTTTTAAACTTAGTTGTGGGGCCTGAACTCTGGGCCTGGTCACTGTCCTTGAGCTCTTCAAATCAAGGCAAGCACTCTACCACTTGAGCCACAGAACCACTTCTGTATTTTTCTGTGAATGTGGTGCTGTTTTGGGAAATAGAAGAGCAGAAAGTGAAATGATGCAACCAAAAATATGAAAGCAAAATAAATTAGGATAATTATGGAGCAATCATATTGTTTATGAGAACCATGAAAGAGATATAGATGTGCAATGACCTAGCTAGCCACAAAATCCATGCTTCTAATCAATTTACAGAGCAAACATTTTTTTTTATTTTTTAAAAGAGATGGAAATAGAATTTATGTATTTACTTGAAATTAGTAAACACATTTTAGTAGCCTACATAAAGAGACATAGCTTTGACCAAATTACAGACAAGAATCTTAATCCTTGGGCTGGGAAGGTGGCTCAGTGTTAGCGTGCTTGACTTGCAGCTTACTACAGTGTGGAGACTACTATCCAAAAAGGCCGCTCATATGAATGCTAGGGATGAGGATGAGTATACCCCTCTTCATCGGGAAGCCTAGAGTGGACACCTAAACATTGTTTAAGAGTTGGTATCTCAAGGCAGATATTCATGCAATAACTGTGAATGGCTGGACACCCCTGCACAGTGCTTATATGTGGAACATATTGCAACAGCACAGACAAACACCCACACACACAAATATACACACACATCATCAGATTTCTTCTTAAATATTTTTTTGTGTATGGTCTTAAGAAATTTACAATACTAACTTGAATTTCTGACAGGACAATATCATCACTGTACATCTTGCTTCTATGCTTTCAGTTTTAAATTACTATCTAAGTATGTGCATTACGTAAGTGTTGGAAAAAGTAGGAGCCACACGGGTGGCTCTGGTCTTTAATCCTACCTAATCAGAAAGATGAAATCGGATGATTGTGCTTTGAAACCAGACCAAGAAAAAAAAGTCCATTAGATTATAATTTGAATGTAAACACAAAAGGTTGAAATGGAGCTGTGGTATAAGCAGTAAAATGCTGGCCTTGAGAAAACTAAAACAAAAAAAATAACAAAATCTGGGACAGAGCCAGGCCCTGAGTTCACGCTCTAGTATTAGAACCAAACTTATGAATGAATGAATGAATGAATGAACTAAAAATAAATTAAGTGGTCACATGTGGAGAAACAGGTAAAATGTAACAACCGTGGTGACGGGATTATGTATTATTTTGTAATAAGCCAAATTATCATTTTTCCTAATCACTAATATTTTATTTGAACTTTTTTGTACAATAAACCATGAATTTGGCATGCATGTATATGTGTGTGTACAAGTGTGCACTTGTGTGTGTATATGTATGTGTCTGTGTGCGGTTGCAATGTTGCTTGCCAATGTGGACAGAGTGATGCTGAAAAGAGCTGTGTTGCAATGTTGTTATTTATCCGTGTTACGTCCTCTCATTTCAGTGGAACCACCCTTCTGTACATTTTATTTGTCAAATAATAACATCATCATATTCAGAGCATTTTCACCATTAAGTAAGATAAAAGAGATCACTTTCAGCTCTTAGTATATGTTAGGCAAGGACATACACATATAATTAGGTAGTAAGTTATTGCTATAAGATGACTGTCAGTAAAAAATGTGTATTTGACCTCTTAAATTGGATACACTTTTAAGATATACTCATGGAGTGATTTTGACCAACTTGACCAAACAGGTATTACTCTCTGGTTATTCCTGTGAAACTCAAGGTGGATAAACTCTTTCCGGATTTGTGTTGAAAATAACTTTCTTTGTAAGATCTTATCTATTCACACTAAGATAATAAACCCTGTATTTCTCAGGTTTGAATCTCCCATCATAATTGACTGAAAATCAGTATTGTGGATATCTTTGTTAGATATACATTGCGAAAACAAACAAAAAGTATGTGTCACTTCCAGATTGTGTATGCATTTGAAGTTATTTTGTACATACAAATGTTTCTTCATTAATTGTTCTTTTGTGGGAGTAACTATCACAACTTTAACAAATAAGGCTTTTTGAATATCTTTTCCAATATAAATAACATCCCAGAGCGAGTCTTGCAATTTCAGAAAGCCCTTTGAATATTTTAGTGTTATTTCAGTTAATTGACTACACAGCTAAAGACATGTCTGAAATAAACGTTAAAATCTGAAAATGTAAGTGGGTATATAGGCTTTTTATGCATCATTTTATAAAAAGCCAGTTTTTATGAAACTAAAAGATATAGAATAAAAGAATGGAAGTGAATTGGGTGAGCTAATATTAATAGAACTTTGTTTTCTATTAGCACAGTCCTTTGAATGTACATGATGAAGTTAAATTATGTCCTTTGTATTACTATGCTTCAGTTATTTTTAGAATCTTTGTAGTTATAAGAGTTAATTCGTAGTATAAAGAAATGTCTTTGAAAATGATTAGGATTAATCTTGTGTGTTGTTTCCTACTCCCAAGAAAATGAGTTATTTTCAAGTGTTAACAGTTTTAAATTGAATCTTCAGTATCATAAGAAATTTTGAACAAATATAGTAGTATTGATGTCTTTTGGGGGGGGATGGGGGGAGTCTGGTAGTGTGGCCTGAAGTCTGGCCTGGGCAATGTCCCTCAGTTCTTCAGCTCAAGGCTAGCGCTCTTCCACTTCAGCCAAAGCTCTACTTGCGGCTTTTTCTTTTTGCTTATGTGGTGCTGAGGAATCGAACCCAGGGCTTCATGCATATAAGGCAAGTGCTCTAACACTGAGCCACATTCCCAGACCTTTATGTCATTTTATACCGATTGTATTCACAAGTTGGAGAGGCTTTAATTCATGCTTAGGTCTTGTTGTCTACGATTTTTTATCCTCTCATTCCTAACATTAATGATAGGTCAGACTGCATTTTTGGGTACACGAAAGGTAAAATATTTATCTGGAGTCAAAGGTGATTTTAATATCAGTCTTGCTTTAATAGCATTTTAAAGTAGTACCTTTCTCTCAAAATGTTGGGTATAAAAATCAATCAAAATACTTCGAATGGTAAACAACTTAGATGAGCTACAATGTGGAAATGATTGGTGTAGAACTCCTGCAGACTGTTTCCATCAGGAATTGGGGAGCTCATTCTTTCAGTAAGACAGTGTTAAACAGAGATAGGGTCACCAGTCAGTGCAGTGTTGAGTGAAGGGATAGAATATGATTTCTGCTAGAAATCAAGAATGTTATACTTTAGTACTTCTTTCACCAGGGAGGTATGCATTGATTATGAACTTTAGTTTTTCATATTATAGTTCCCTGTTTTCTAACAAAGATAAACTGAAATATTATGAGTGTACACAATAATTTTGAGAAATTTTCCTAGAATTTGTAGACTAAATGCTATTATTTTATACATAAAATAGAATAAGGTTAATTGATACAGTCAGAGATGGACCTCATGCTAACATTTACCATGTGTGCAATGTTGTACTAGTAATTACAACTCTGAAGATTTCAATATCATCATCTGAGAATTAAAAATGTAAGTAGTTCCACTTTATGTAATTATTGTGAGGATTAAATTAGATACCATAAGTAAAGTACTTGGAAAAACAATCAATTAGCATTTGGCAAATTCTACCTGTTATTTTATCATGTGATGAATTCTAAAATTTTTTTACTGTGATTTTTATTGTGTCTCTTTATGATGTGCTATGTGATGTATTGATCTTCATGGCACTGATCATTTTTCTGTCAATATGATTAAAATACCTGCAAAGAAAATTTCGGAGGAGGAAATTATTATATTTACTCATGGTTTAAGAGAACAGTTTAAGGGCTGGGAAGTTGGCTCAGTGGTAGAGTGCTTGCCTTGCATGCCTGAGGCCCTGGGTTCAATTCCTCAGCACCACATAAGCAAAAAAGAAAAAAAAACGGAAGTGGCGCTGTGACTCAAGTGGTAGAGCGCTAGCCTTGAGCTGAAGAGCTGAGGGACAGTGCCCAGGCCCAGAGTACAGGCCCCACGACCGGACCCCCCCCCCCCAAAAAAGAGAACACAGTTTAAGATCAGATGTCTTCATTGATTTTAATTATATTTTTATTATCTTAACTAGTTGTACAAGGGAATTTCTATTCAATAAATCATGTTTTTTAGTATAATGGCTCTTTATATAACTTTTCCCTACCCTTCTAAACCTCACCACACTTTAATTTTTTCTAGTTTCATACTATCTGCATTGAATATTATGTCTTCACGTTCTTCCTCCATAATTCTCTTTATTCCTTCCCTTTGACTTCTCCTTGCATCTTCCAACTGATAGTTTCCTGGTATTCATTTTGTTGGATTAAAAGTTCAATTTTATAAAAAAAAATAACATCTTCTAAATACTCCTCTACTAGCCGGGCACTGGTGGCTCACGCCTGTAATCCTAGCTACTCAGGAGTCTGAGATCTGAGGATCGCGGTTCAAAGCCAGCCCAGGCAGGAAAGACTGTGAGACTCCTATCTCCGATAAACCACCAGAAAACCGGAAGTGGCGCTGTAGCTCAAGTGGTAGAGCGCTCGCCTTGAGCTGAAGAGCTGAGGGACAGCGCCCAGGCCCAGAGTTCAAGCCCCACGACCGACAAAAAAAAAAAAAAATACTCCTCTACAAATAGCATGATTTGGTTAATATTGCTGTGTAAACTTGTATAAAGTTCTAGCTTCCAAATATGAGACAGAACATGGGTACTTTGTGTGTCTGGCTATGACTTCGTTTACTTAACATATTTTTAGATCTATCCATTTCTTTCCAAAAACGTAACAGTCTTCATAATGGATAGGTACAATCCACATATGTATATATGACACTCTTTTGCCAACCATCTCTCCACCAAAGGGCATCTGGGCTGTTTTCATAACTTGGCTGCAGTGAATAGTGCAGTAGTAAACATCGTTGTGAAAGTGATTTTACAGTAACCTTTTGGAAGAATTCATCACTATCTTTCTGGGAGCAATCCTCTAGCCAGTTTTCCAGAATAAGCACATCCTTCCCTTCATCTCCATCACAATGTACAGCAAGCCCTCAAAAACACACTACCCCATATAGGTCTCAATAAGCTAAAACCACACTGTGTCCATATTCTTTCAATACATTTTTAATAATTACATATAATATAGTGAGAACCTTCTATGTACTTTCCTAATGTGGGAATGAGGGACATAACAACACAGTAAAAATAAGAAATATGCAATTAATTAGTTATTGTCATATTTAAATTCTTTTTCAGCTCTAACTCATAGCCTCACTTACTATTAATTTAATCTTTATTTGATTACTTCATCTATCCCCTAAATTATAACAGGTAAGTTAAATACAAAGGTAAAAAGTGTTGTTTGATTTTGACACTCATGTGTGAGGTTGCACAATATGGGCAAATAGATGGATTGGAATTAATAGCAATTATCCATTTTGTGAAAGAAGAGATGTTTTTCCCAAACTGATTCTCACAATTCATGTTCTAATCAACAAAAAGAAACGTGTAACAATTCACTTTGTATTAACTTTTGTTTCCATTTTATTTTTATAATGAATGATGATTTCATAAATCTACTGTAGATGCAAAAATATGTTAATATATTTCTAAATGTATGCATTGATCTATACATACACACGTATATTACACAGGTTACAATGATAATTTATAACTTCTGTAACTATTCAATTTACTAAATTATGAAAACCATCGACGCATCATGCCTGGAATCCTGGTTATTCAGGAGGCTGAGATCTGGTGATCATGGTTTGAAGCCATCCTGGGCAGAAAAGTACATGAGCCTCTTATCTCCAAACAACTAACAGAAAATCAGAATTGGAACTGTGGCTCAAAGTATTAGAGTGGTAGCCTTGAGAGAAAAAGCTCAGGGACATCACTCAGGTTCTTAGTTCAAGAACTACAATCTACTCAAAAAATCTATTTAATTTACACTGGTGTAAGTAGAGTATTTCCATCACCCAAAGGCACATCCATGTTCATTTGCAAGGTACCACTAAACATTATCAAAGGAGAATTGGAACGTGGGTTCATTCTATCTCTCTAATGGATTTTTCTCCACTAAAATACTCAAGTGTTACAATTGTTCTAATTATTTAAAATCATAGCTTTTGTCTTTAATACCCCTAACAAAACATTGAGTGTTTTGTTCCCTTCAAATAGGTGTTCTAACCACTTTGTCATGCCCCCAGCCCTAAGTTATCCTGATTATTTTTCAGCTAGAAACTGGCATCCTATTTGTGTATGAACTTGGCCTTAGTCCACTTGATGTTATTCTTCCTGGCATTTAGAATAACAGGTGCATGGCATTGTGTACAGAACTTTCTGTTCAGTCTGGCTTTAGCCACTATCCTCACAACAGTGCACTCCCATGTAGTCACGAATTTCATAAATTGTCATAGTTGATTTTTTTTAAATCTTTGCATTTCCTGCAGGTTCTTGAGTACTGAATTAGTTTGTGTATTCTTGGGTTGTTTTGTTTCATTTGAATCTATGTGTTGAGTTGTTCCTCACTTTTCCTTTTGTTTCTTTCCCTCAAGTTCTTACCTAAAGTGCTGAGAAACCAATTCTTCTTTCTCAAGATAGTCAGGGTGAACATTATTTATTCCAAAGCAATTTCAGTATCTATGAATGGTATACACATGCTAAGTGCTGAAAAGGGTGTTTTTATTTTCATGGCAGTCTTTGTCATACACAGACAGATCATGAAATATATGAAGAAATTAAAACTACAGATGAATGTCAGGGGGAGAATAAGCTATTATTAATTGTTTGACAGAGGTTTCTCTTCTAGTGAAAGAAATATATTGCTTGATACAGGATTTCACAAAATCATATTGCTAGGAGGAACCTAAACAATAATCTAATACTACAGACTTGAGAGTGAAGAATTGACTTCCTGAATAATTTACTTTTGGGTCAAATAAAAGCAGGCAACCAAAAAGAGAGTAGGTTTTAGAGAAACATGATGAATTTTATGTAAAGAGGTCCTTAGCTGATTTTGTTAATTTGTGAACTAATACAGGGAAATAAAGTACAGCAAGGTAAAAAATAAAGAACTTCACATTGAAATACACATTTGAGTTTGTGTACACGCACATGTGCATATGCTCATGCATGCATTCATCATTATTGAGTCTTGATAGTGCCTTGGAATTATTCCTCAGCTTCTGTGCCCAAGGATAGTGGTCTACTACTTCAGCCACTGCTAAAATTCTGGTTCATTTTTTTTAGATAATCGCTTGTATTTTCATGATTGAACAGTGGTCTTCAGATCTCAGACTCCAGAATAGCTAGCTAAGCTTATTCAGCCTCTGAGTATCTAGTTAAAATTCTGCTTGTCCTCTATGCTTCACTGCTCTTTTAATTTTTTTTCCTGAGGTATTTACAAGCCTAAGTAATATATATATATATATATATATATATATATATATATATATATATATATATATATATATATATGTCTAGTTGCTTTAAAATATTCTTACTGCTTGGCACCAGGGGATCCCATGTGTACTCTTAACTACTTAGGAGGCTTGAGAACAGAACCCAAGCCAAAAATTTAGTGGACTTATTCTCAATCTATCTCTGGGTGAATTGGATGATTTCTACCATCCTGCACTATCTAGAGACTAAGTTGAAAGGATTGTGGATCCAGGGTAGTCAATGTAGCAAGCTAGACAAGTTGGTGTACAATTATGATGTCATTGATGATGGGAAGGCTAAAATGACAGATCATGTGCATGTTCTTGTGGAAAGGGAACGCCTATCCTAAAATTAACCACTGATATGACGCCGACCTGCAAGAACAGTATACCCCAAGTTGAAATCCCCACATTTTCCCACAACCAAAATAAGTATATACATTAACATCCAAAAACTTAATACAATCTGTTCTTTGCTCTAATAGCTTTATCTGATTATCATATGATGTGACAGAATAATTTCTTTATTAAACTTATGATAATTTAAAAAGACCTAGAATATTCTTTCTCACTTATTAAGTGCAAATGAATGGCAAATTGCCTCATGTCTTACATATTTGACTACCACTATAAATTCATCTTATGATTATTACTAATAGTAATATATTCTGATATATTACTTTACTTTCTAACAGTTTTTAAACATTTTGCTTTTCTGCTGAAGTTGAAGTATTTAAATAGTAACATCAAAGTATATTCCTTGGGTATTTAGGGCATTTTTAACAAAGTTTTTAACCAATGGCTTATAAGAAGTCTTAATTGGTATATTATTTGGTTTATTTTTAATTTTCTTGTAATGGTAATGTACACAGGGGTTACAGTTACATAAATGAGGTAATGAGTACATTTCTTAGGGAAGGAATATTGTTATATCTTCCAATGATATTTTTGTACACTCAAAACAACAACTACTGATGCTTTTGCCGTTTCTATTGATCAATGGGTACTTTTGCTTTCTTTGTTCATGCATTTTTTATTATAAAACTGATATGCAGAGCATTTACACTTAGTTAAGTCAACTAAAGAGTACACTTCATTTTCTTTTTTTTTTTTTTGAGGGGGTTCCGGTTGTGGGGCCTGAACTCTGGGCCTGGGCCCTGTCCCTCACCTCTTCAGCTTAAGGCTAGAGCTCTACCACTTGAGCCACAGCGCTACTTCTGGCTTTTTTCTTTTTGCTTATGTGGTGCTGATGAATCGAACCCAGGGCTTCATGCATGCAAGGCAATTGCTCTACTACTGAGCTACCTGCCCAGCCCCTACATCATTTTATTTTCTAAATTTCAAATTTTGAGCTTAAATGTTTCCTTGTGTTTCTTTAGGGTAATTCCTTTTTCAGAGCTGTAGGAATACTTAAATTAATTTTGCATGATTTTTACACATATAAATTATTCAGACACATATACTTTGCTTTTAAAATATTTAACATGTGGCTATTTAAAACTATTTTCTTAATTTTATATTGTTAGTGAATTTAAATACATTTATTTTCTTATAGTTATAAACGTATTTGTCCAGGTAACAAATATTTACTGTATTTTCAAGAAGCACATACTTTATTAAGAAAGGTTCATTACCTGATCACTTTTAGGAAATATTTGTACTTCAATTTTAAAAAAAGTTTGAGATCGGCATGGTGATTTGTCGCATCCATTTTCTAGCTATGGTGGGAAGTGAAAAATAGGGTTTGTAATTCGGGAAACTATGAGACATTATTATAAAACTATTCAGAGTGTAATCATTATAATCTATAATCTATAATCATTATAGATTATAATCATTATAGATTATAATCTATAATCATTATAGATGTAACTATCCCTAGCCCTATATACAGCACCTCGCTATCTTATTATAAATCTTGTGTTAAAACACCAGTAACATCAATCTTTTGTCAAAATAATAGGACACATGTTTCAAAATGTTTATTATTTAAAACTTATTTGCAAAGATTCTCATGTCTTCTATTAATTTTCAATTTACTTAATCTATTAAAATCCAAGTATATTGTGACTATTTTATTTCTACTATACTTTTAAATAGTACGAGCAATATTATGATTTCATATATTAGTATACATTTAGTGTTTGTAATAATTTCCTCCGTTCAATATGTTAAAGTCAATATTCCAAATGTGTGTATGTGGTGTGTGTGTTTGTGTGTGTTTATGTGGTTTGTGTGTGTGTGTGTGCTTTGTGTGTACTTTGCAATGCTTGGGAGATCAAACCATTGCTTCACATATGCAAAGCCAATGGTTTACCACCGAGCTATACTGTCTAGTTATAATCCAAATAGTGTTTTAAACCATGACTTTCAAATTTTCATTCCTACTATGCTTTTTCAAAATTATATATGATAACATGTGATCCATATTCTATCCACGCTAGCAACTTTTATTGTTATTTAGAATATTTCCACTGCCTTTCCCCTTCCAAACTCTTGTATTTGTTATTGATTAAGGTTTTACTTTGCTTCTTTTCTCTCTTCATTCTTTTTCCCTTTAGAGTTTAACTATTCTTTCTCTTATTACTTTGGAAATTATCATATTCCTATTACAATTTCTTTACATTGTAACAAGTATACACAATGCTTTAATTTCTATTTTAATTTTTCCAATTTTCACTGACTTCTAGTACAAACTATTAGATGGATTAAAAAGAAACTTGTCTCAGGACACTTTATTTTTCTCCTTCTCTTCTCTGAATTCTTTCTGTTCTTTGAAACACAATACCAATGACATATAGCTCCTATGTGGTCCATCATTCTTTCCCCTCTCACTCTCCTCTGTTGTACAGCTCAAGTTGTTATCATATATATTTGTTATGCTACAGTGTTATCTAAATCTTAACTCATTCCTGAATTGATTTTAGTTGTTTCAATTATTCTCTGAAGACATTTTTCTATATATAATATCTGGGGTCTTGTGTTTTCACAAGGTACAAAATATGAGTGACTATCAAACATCTAGATATCTCTGTAGAATATTGGTCCACCTGCTCAATAAATTTATATGTAAATTCAAGGAATACAGGTCAGTCAGAACAATCTTGTAAAATGGTTTAGCTACAGCCTTCATACTAGCTTTGAATCTTATTACCATGTTTAGAAGTGAAGACAACATAGTTCTACTACAAGAGCAGACACATAGAAGAATGTAACAGATTTGTCAAAAATAAATTATCAGTTTTATGGTCAATAGATTTTGAAAACTATCCTATGTCTTTATGAGATAAAAATAGAATCTCAAATGGGTGTATTGGCACTATTGTCTCTCGAGATTTAAAGAATGATCTTAGACTACTACCTCAATCCTTTTTTTCGTTTCTTTTTTTTTTGTCACTCATGGGGCTTGAATTCTGGGCTTAGGCTCTGTCCGTGTGCTCTTCTGCTCAATGCGAGCACACTACAACTTGAGCCACCGCACCACTTCTGGCGTTCTAGTGGTTTATTAGAGATACGAGTCTCATGGACTTTCTTACCCGGTCTGGTTTTAAACCATGATCCTCAGATCTCAGACTCCTGAGTAGCTAGGATTACAGACGTTACCTACAGGCACCTTGCCTACCTCAACCCTTATACAAAAATTTAAAATAAAAAATGATTATCAAACTAAATGTGAGATGTAAAAACCTATAAGAGATAAATGTAAAAATTCATGACATTGTATCAGTAAAGGTTTCTAAATGAAAAGCATACTGGCTAAAGAAAAGCAAAAATATTCTGGATTATATCAAGTGATAACCTTTCATAATTCAAAGGACACTATACTCATAATTCAAAGGACACTATAACCGAAGTGAAAACATATCCAACAGATACAGGGAACATATTTGTTAATGCTACAATGTGAATGCTACAATGATTCTGAATCTTAAATATTTTAATATCTTCTAATTCTATATAATTTTTCCTGAATAGGATATTTTTAAAGAACATGTGTAAATGAATAGTCAATAGGAGGAGCATATGAAATAAGTTCCTCTATAGTATCTAAGAAAAAAGAAAAAGAAAACTCACTAGTATGACCCTAATATAAAAAAGATGACACAAAATATAGTAATGCATTTGTGGAGAAATTGATAAACTCCTCATAATGATCAATTTGTATAATACTGCACTCATTTTAGCAAGCAAGTTTTCAAGTCTTTAAGGTCAAAAAGAATTGCATAGGATCCATTCATTACACTTCTATGAATGTATTAAAGAGAAGTAAAAAACGTGTTTGGAAAGGGAATTGTAGTTCATTGACTGTGCACTTGAATAGTATTTGTGTGACCCTGGAAAAAATTCCCCCCAAAAAGACACACTATAGAGGATGTATGCTGGACATATTCCTGTAACAAATTTTATATCTATTTTAATGTCTGTTCTAAAATTTATAGCATTTCTATTTGAAGAAATGTAAGTTTGTTAAAATTAGGCTTTGAAAACTTATGAAGGTACAACTCACTTCCAAAGCACTAAAATGTATAAAATAAAAGGAGATAATATATTGCAAGTGAATTACATGTCAGTAAAAAAAACTATTGTTAAAAATTCTTCACACAAAATGCAGAATACCTAAAGAGACATTTTGGGTGTTGGCTAAAATCTCTGTAAAGTACAGCGTTTAAAACAAAGATGTGATTTCTCTTTATTTTGAGGGTTTTTTGTCTGTTATTTTGAGTTTATACAGACATAACTCAATCAAAAGTGTATGTGATAACTGGAATACCTAGGAATTATGCATCATTTATAAGTAATTGATAACCTTTTCTGCAAGAAACTTTTAGCAAATGACAGAAGACACAAATCTATGCATTTGCATTTTATGAAAGCCTTTGGAGCATAAAAGTAGGAAAAAGCCAAGTAAATAATTTGCATGTATTCTTTTGGTCTCTCTTTAACTTAAAAGTTATAGATTATGTATTTTTATATTCTATTGGGACAATGATCTGCTGTCACTTATTTTTTCTCTTCCCCTTCTTTTGCTCTTCCACTTACATAATTATTACTTAAAAAGACATACTTGACCTTGCATTTCTAAATTCTTCAAAATTGTCTGAACTACTTTATACTTCTGAGAGCCTCCTAGATCTTTCTCAAGGGAAATATTTTTGTCACTACTACTTTTATCCTCTATGATATTGGATATCTTCCTGCCTAATTCAGTGCAAGATATACATTAGACTCATCCAGATATCTCAACACTCGTACCACCATATCATCCTATCTTACTTAGAAATCATGCTTTTAGAATGTCTGGGGAAGTGGCATCTCTAATTTTTGAATGACCTTAAGTGATACTTACAAGCAGTCATGTTTTAAAACAATATGTCACTCAGTAGATGAATGAATTGACAAATTGTGGTTTATGTATGCACGGTGCAATTTTATGCTTCCAATTCATACGGAAATGGAAAGTCTTTGAAAAAATGAAACTAAGTAAAATGAACAAGACACAAAGAAGCAGATTCTGTGGTTTCCTCATTTGTAATAAATAGGAAATGTCTAGGATATTCCTAGCAGTTGAGGAGAATTGCTCAATCACTATGTATGTATGACCATATAAGATGGTGATGAGCAAAATGAATTCCTGTATATGGAAACAGAGTTTTTTCTTTGTAGTTGTTGTTTTAAATGTACGATGTGATTTCTTTTTTCTTTTGTGTTTGCCCTTTGGTTAATCCCCTGTTGTATTTAATTTCAGTATCCTGTGTATTGTATATACATTTATCTTAATTTGGCAAGGGAAGAGGAACAATGAAATGGCGAGACAAAGAACAAAGGGCAAACCAAAGCAGTAGCAATACTCAGAAGACAACATGTTGGAAATTTACATTACAACTTGTGAGGGGTATTGGAGTGAAGGAAAACTGTGAGAAAAATGAGGGAGCAGGTAAAAAGTTCAACATGATATGTATTCACTACCTTACAATTACTGCAAGGCCTTCTACATATCACCTTGACAATAAAATTAAATTAAAAAATGAGCTGCATAAATCACTGTGTTGATATAATAAATATACTATGTGCATGACCTTCTCAAAAATGAACATTTTGGCTGCTAATTTGAATAAAATACCCCGTTCTTTATCAGAGGGTCATCAACTTGAATATTATCAAGCTATACAATATTTTCAAAAGATACTTGCCATTATTTTGAAAAAAATTATTTTAGTATTGTCTCATACTAAAACAAAAACAGTTCAATTCTGTTGAAACTCCTAACTTTTCAAACTGAATAATTGTTAAGGGCAGAGTATATGTGTTCTTCAACATTCCTATGACTACTTATTTTCAAATTCTGAACATGCCATACTAGAGACATTCAAAACAGTACCTGTTTTAATTTTATTTAATTATGCAATAGGTGCAGTTTTCAATGGGGCGTTACATATGTAAATTCAAAAGAAAAAATAGCCACAGTCTGGTAGAAGGTAAAATTATGAAGTATGTATAATAATTCCTCAAGAGTAAACATTTGTTCCTCAAAGTAAGCTATTATTTCTATGACCATCAACCTCAAATTTGTATGCCATAAAGTCATCCTAGCCCAACAATTTCCAACTTGTAAGGTGCACCTTAAAATTCCTTAAATTCCTATCATGACAAGGGTATAATTTTTGTAAAAAATACTACATTTCTGCTAATGTGATGCCCTTCGTATTGTGGAAAGAATACTACACTAAACTTTGCTGCATCATTTTCCACCCAGCATTATTCTTGAGATCAGAACACTTGCAAATAATATTAATAGTTATATGTTGTATCTATCATAGATATTTAGCAGATCTGAATGTCTGAATATTAAGATCTGAAGATTCTGGTTCAAAGCCCACCGAGGCAGGAAGGTTCCTTAGAATCTTATCTCCAATAAACTGCTCACGAAAAGCCTGACACAAGTGGTATTGAGGTTCAAGTGGTAGAGTAATAGCCTTAAGCAAAAACAGGCTCAGGAACAGTGGCCAGGCCTAGAAGTTAAGCCCTAGGACAAACGAAACAACAAAAACAAAATAAAAACGAACCCTAAACCTAGCATTTTTCTCATTTTTATACAGAGGTATATAATTAAGGAAATTTCTTCCCTTGTTATGTATAGGTAGAAGAAAAAAGATGTCATAAAGTTACTCTCTTCATACCATGTTACACCAGAATCTCAAAAAACTGTTCTTTATCTAAATTTATAAATTAATAACATCAATTTGTTGGCAAATTTGTTTAGATTATTCACATTATCATGTTACTTATGAACTGTTGGAATTAACTCTTAACTAAATTCTAAATATACCTCACTTGAATGAATATTTTAGGCAAATAGAATGCCAGATTCATTTGTGAAATTGTAAATTAAATCTTCTACTTAAAAAGTATTTGGTAGTAACCTATAGAATATAAAATACAAACAAAAATATTTATTTTAAATCTAAATTCTAATTTAGCCAGGTGTACATAGTCCTACATTAAATGAACTTTCCTATTTCTCTACACTTAAACTTTTGTAATCCTTCATCATTTCTTTGGACTCTAACACAATGATGCTTACTTTTTCAAATTTTTGGTTGGGAATAATGAGCTATTTTGGATCTAGTAATGTTCTGTAATGAAGATGACATTTAAACACAACTGAGGATTATATATCAGTTGCATTTGGATAGGAAACTTGACTTCTCAAAACATAATGACAAAATTATCCCAAGCTTCCAACTGTGTATTCCTTTCTTGTTTATTTTTTTATTCCTTTCTTAGTTTGTTTTATTGAGATAAAATTAAACTACCTAGTCCAGTGACTGTATCACTGGGTAATTTTCCTTTCTCTAATCCCTGTTTTAGTCTGAGTGCTAGAATTCCTGGCTTGTATCACAATGCCCTACATAGTTTGTTGGTTAATTTAATCTAGATACAGAGTAGCAATTCTGAACTTCTCCAATAATATTTTCCATTAGACTGATGGCTCAGACTGTTCATGTACTATTTTCAAAGATGTTCTAACATTTGACACAAGATATGAACATTTTCAGATGCACTAAAGGCGTCTCTGATTAATTCCTCCCTGGATCCGATCTCTTCATTAATGATGACTTGACTCTCTTACTATATCTGTTCCCACCTATGTAATATTCTCAAGCTTTTTTGGGGAAATTTCACTTGAGGACTTTCTAATATTAAAAATTATCACTCGATTCTAATCTTATAGGATATGTTTTCTATTATTTTCTAACTTTTCTACAGAATCTGAGAATTGTTTCATATGTGTGTTTGAACACATAAGGGCCTCTGTGTGTATGTGTGTGTTGGTATGTATATATGTATGCAAAAACTAGAAGCTCTTATTCAGTAGTCTTGCTCATAACTAGTATTCCATCACTTGAGCCATTCTTCCAATGCATCTTTGGCTGGTTATTTATAGATAGTTTCTCAAGACTTTTCTGCCCAGGCTGGATGCAAACTGAAATTCCAAGACTCCTTTACATTCTTAGGTTTTATTTCTCCAGGATTATCAACTTTTGAAATACAAACATATTTGTGAGTGTGAAATTTAAGCTGTGGCCCAGATTTTTAACTCGAGTTCATATAAAGATAAATAAACATACACATTACACATGCTGAGTATACACTCTTTGAAATGTGATCCTAAGCAGGGTGCCAGTGGCTCACACCTGTAATCTTAGCTAATCAGGAGGCTGAGATCTGAGGATTGCAGTTCAAATCCAGCATTAGTAGGAAAGTTTCTGAGGCACTTATCTCTAATTAACGACCAGAAAAATGGAAGGGGTGCTGTGTCTCAAGAGGTAGAGCACAAGCTTTGAGCAAAAGAGTAGAAGGACAGAAACCAGGCACGGAGTTCAGACCCCACTAGCATCAAAAGAAAAATGAAAAAAAAGAAAGAAAAAGAAATGTGATCTTAACCACCAGTTCATTGCTAGTATAATTCCTGTTCTCTCAACATGGCTTTTTTTCTTTCCAGTTAAGTCCATGGTCTTATATCTGACTTGCTTGGAACCAGAATTATTCTTCCATTCTACTTTTTACAAATTTGCATGATTAGCTACCATGATTTAGAGCTAGTAGAAGAAAGAGAGTGGCCTTATCGTTCATGTTCCACTTAGGAGTAATGCTTTCTCTATTTCACTCCCATAGGTCTACATACTGGCCTTGGCTTTATTGTATCAAAGTTGTCTTATTTGCAGAGTCTTCTATAGTGTATTGAACCATTATACTTAAACACAGAACTTCTCTTTCTCCTATTCCTATTGTTTGTCAGTCTGTTAACTTATGTACATTTGGGTAATAACGCACAAGACAAACACTGACAAAAAATGTTTCTGAGAACCTTATTCCCACTTAAAATTGGTCTTAATTTACAGAGCACTTAGGAAATTTGAACTTAATGTATTCCAGGATAATTTTTTTTCATGGTTTTTTTTATTGTGAAAATGGTGGACAGAGGGGTTAAAGTTACATAAGTAAGTTAATAAGTACATTATCTAACGAACATTGTTACCTATTCTTTTTTTCCCCTGCCATCCCTATTCGCCCCATTGCCCCAAATCTCCCCTCCCATCCTCAACTAGTAAAGTTCATTTTCTTTTTTTTATTTTATTTTTATTTTTTTGTGAACACACTGTAAAGAGGTGTTACAATTGATGGTAGTCTGCATATTTGCATACAGTAGGAGAGATGGCAACCTGTGATGGAATCCAATATACCCCATGACTACCGATTCTTGGATCTTACCTGATGCCTCCATTTCATGACTGTGATGATTACGGTAGAGCTTCATCAACTCTTCGTTGAAAATAATATATACACAATGATTCTTTCTTATCATTTCCTTGGTGCATCCTGCAAAAAGTACTCATTCAAAGATGAGATTGATCGAATTCCACGACCCTTCCAAGTGATGGAAAAGAGTATCTCAGGATCTCCTGCCATTCCCTCAATGGAGGGGGGCTGACCTGGATTCGACCTTGACGTCTCCGATACCCCAACGCCCTTGGGCTTCCGCGAGAGCCAGCAGACCTTCAACCACTCCAGGTCACCTTCACTCTGCAGGCAGCTGAGTTTGGACCCAGCATGATCACCATGCAAAGGAAAATGAACATAAAAGCGCCAGGTGGAACTTCCTGCAACTTTTCTTTTCCCTTCGCGGCTATTTTTTTTATTCCTGCAAGCCCTGGGGTTCTAGGATCCGATGATGGGTTGTAGGTCCATAGGTTGCAGCCTAAGATGATCGGAACTGAAGCAGAGTTGCCACGACTTGTGTTCAACCTCTGACTCTGTTAAAAAAATTATGAAGGAAGCACCCTAGTCCGAATAATCCCCATTTTACTGCCAGAGCTGGGATTAAAACTCAGGTCTGGGTAACTCTGTTGCACTGTGGGAGAAGGGGAAGATCACCACCCTTGAAGACTACATGTTCAGGCATGCTCCCAGTGCCTGAATTGAAGCCCAAGACTGGCAAAAATCATATGCCCACCTATTTTATACATAGGCTTTCTATTTACATACATGTATGGAATGCATCATGCTTTCAGTTTAGTTATTTATTTTATTGTGTGTCTTAGTCAGAGATGCATTTGGTATTTTATTGAGTGTGATGATAGATATAAATGTGCTGACATGCATGACAATGTATTCCTATGTCTATAGAGTAGCCTATGCCTTGTCCATCCTAGATGAGGCCCAGGACATTCACAGGACTGGAAAGCAGGTGAACTGATGTACTGCTCACATCAGGATTCATGTTTTGACAGTGTTATGATTTGAACTCAGAACCTAGCAGGCCCAATTGGTGAAAGGTTCAAGGTGAGGACACTGGAATGTGAGCAACTGAGGAGCTAGACCATTTCCAGGACCTGACATTGAGCACCAGGGAGGGCCAGGATGGTCATAAATTCATAATTTAAACATAGGACCTTTATTGATATACATGTGTACACAGCATCTTGTGTTCGGTGCACTTCTTCTTAATTTGTGTCTAATTCATGGAGGTATTGTGTATTTTACTGAGTATGGTGCCAGGTATAACTGTGCTGACATGGATGTCAACCTGTTCTCATGGCTATAGATTTGCCTATATAGCATGTTCCATTCCTAGCTGAGAATCAGGACTTTCACAGCACAGGAAAAGAGGAAGATCACTTGGCTTCTCACATCAGTATTCATCTTTTGACACTGCTGGTATTTGAACTCAAGGCCTAGCAAACCAAAGTGATGAATGGGTCCTGGTGAGTACAACATCCTGTGAGCCCATGGAGGGTTAAGTCCATCCCGGGACCTGAGATCGAGCCCTGCCCGGGCTGGCTTTGAACCATGATCCTCAGATCTCAGTTTCTGGAGTAGATAGGATTACAGGCATGAGCCACTTGTGCCCAGCACTAATATGATTTCTATGTACTCCTTTTTATGCCCCTGACACAAGTCTGTTTCATGTACTCATCACTGGTCACCTAGTCTTAAACAACTTTTTACAAAGTATGTTTTTTCCACATAGTGTTTTCCTATTGGTCCTCTCCATCAACAAATTACTGTTCCTTGTTAAGTGTGCAGAGGGAAGAGCTCAGACACAAATTCTAGTAACATTATTTACTCACTAAATTGACTGTTGGCCTTACATTTCTCATCTATAAATGGATGTAATCTACCAGAAATATTGAAGAATACTTTGCTTACTCCTGGAGGAAGAAAAAAGAAAAGTGAAGAGTCCTTACATTTTCCACCTTAGCTTACAAATAAGGAAAGAGTCAAATTCAGTTTGTTGGTATAAAGTCACAAATTGCTTCATGCAGAAATAAAAATAAATTTTACCTCCTGGCTCTAATGTCTGTGTCCTTTTAAGGCAACTACAGATATGTAACTGGTATTATGTAAATTGGGTCATGTGTCTACATTTGTATTGAAGAACATACTCAACATATCACTGGAAAACATTGGTTATTGAATAGGATGTATATGAGAAGTTACTTGAACTAATCACACTAGGTTGAAAACTAATCTTAGTCCATCAGAATTTTCTTATTGCTTTATGTGCTGCCAAGTGTTCTTCATAAATTTATACATAGATTTTCTTCAGTGAACTGGATAGAAACTAAAACTGACCAGGGATTTCTGCCTAATGAGTGAAGCATGCTTGAGGCATGTGTTGTTACCTTCTAGGGATATATAACTAAGCCACTGGTTATGTGGGTGGTGAAAGGCTTTCTCCTAAGTTCCCAAGGCTAGAACAAACAAGATCATTTGATAAAAAAGCACTCAGCTTATTATATTTTATCTATGTGGGATAATAAACATGTGAAAATAAACTATTTTATTTATAAGAAAACAATACCACCAAGAAAAGTGAATATACATTATAGAGACTACAAGAATAACATTAGGGATTTACTGTCTCACCTGATTATGTGATTGTTAGTTCTTGATATTGAAACTCTCCTCTTGTTATTCTTATTGTATATAATCCAACACTGTTCATTATATTCAATGTGGGAAATCTAAATTCAATGATGTCTAATTTTTTTTTCCTTTTCAATTATAACATTGCCATTATCAAGTTCACTATTCTCATCATCATCTTCAACAAAATTATTATTAGGATCATAAGTGCCAATTATTGAAAATCTGGTATGTGCCTATGATTTTGTATTATTTGTATTTTTGTATTTTTGTATTTTTTGTAATTTTTGTATTTTTTGTAATTTTGTATTATTTGTAATTTTAATATTACCACTGTGCATGCATCCGTGTTAAATTTTTGAATAAATAAAGAAACAAAAAAACTAAATCATAACAGGTAGCTTGATTATGTGATTATAACAAAATATTGAATAGATTTTAGAAGCATTGCACATTTCTAATCAGTATGAATTGACTTTCCCTCTCCCTGCCATTACACACAAATATTTAAGGGTTTGAACATAATTTCTCAAGTAATATACTATATATATATATTACTACTACATCATGTGTATATCTAAAATTACCTTGAAAATAATATGTTTTAATTTCTATTGAAATATTAGTCATTTTACTCTAGGAAAATTTTGGAACAATAGACTATATCTTTGAAATCAAAAGGGTAAAAAAATAGTAGCATAAAAGTTTTAGAGGAAGTATATATATTCAGAAACAAATATGTGTGTGTGTATAAATGTTATGTGTAGAAAGTCATACATTTTTAGAGGGAATTTGTCGTCATATATATATAAATTTATCTATAGAATTATGTGCATTATAGTTAAACAAACATCTTAAAACATAATTAAAAAATCATCAAACCAAGTGAAGGTAAGTCACGCCTATAAATCTAGCACCTCTGGCGGCTGAGATCTAACAATTTTTTCACATCCAGCCCAAACAGAAAACTACATGTGAGATTCCTATTCTCCAATTAACCATTCAAAAACAGAAATTAGCCCTGTGATTCAAGTTGTGCAGTTCTGGCCTTGAGCACAAAAAAGCATAGGGACAATGCCTAGGACTTGCAAACAACAACAACAACAACATGTCTCACATTAATTTCACAAAAGCATTTTTAACTGCTGTGCACATTTCTTAGAAACATGAATGTATGACCCTGGAAATTTTAAGTAAAAAGTATACAATATTTATGTTTATGTTAAAGACATGACTATTTAGATTGTTTAAGATATTTAGGTAATGATTAGGAATTAAGATAATGCTAGATAGGTAATAATTGGGACTGGTCTTTTATTCTGTTTTATGATAGTGATAAAATGATACCTGTAATGATTATATAAAATTACTCTTGCTTGGTATTTGAATTATAATAAGTGATAAACATTTTTTGAAGATTTTTATTGTGAAAATACTGTACAAAGGGGTTACGATTACATCGGCAAGGTAATGAGTACATTTATTTTCAATCATTGTTGCCACCTCCTTTGTTTCCTCTTCTGATCCCTTTTAACTCCCCCCCCGCACTGATCCCCACTCCTTCCCTCCCCCATTCCCTGGCCAAATTTGTAATGTTCGTTTTTCAATGTAACAAAAAACAAGTCCAGTTTTCACTGTATTTGATGTTGGTATAATTTGAATAGGGTTAGAGAAAAAACAAATTGTTTAAATAGGAATACAGGTGCAACAATTGCAACAGTGAAATATACAAGTCGTTATGTTGAAAATTGAACTTTACAATTTTGGTGTGGGGGAGAGGATTGGGTTGCTTTCTACATCATTTTCTAGCACCTGGCCAAACTTAGGATACATAGTTATGGAATGAAAATGTAATGCCTTCTTAAGAAAGTCATTTAGGGGTCTGGGAATGTGGCTTCATGGTATGGTCATTGCTTAGCATTCATGAAACCCTGGGTTCAATTCCTCAGTAACACAGAAAAAAGAAAAACACGAGAAGGAATGCTGGGCCACAAGTGGTAGAGTGCTAGCCTTGAGGGGAAAAAAAGGCTCAGGAATAATTCCCTACCACTGAGTTTAAGCCCCTAGACTGGCAAAAAAAATTAGTAAATGGAAAATAAAGAACCCATACTTGAAATATATAATTGCTCCTTCCATACTGACACCTGACAATAACCCGTAATTCATGTACTTTACTTATGTTAGGATACTGTGTTGAAAAAAAGTTTTGTTCATTAAGTCACAGCAATTAAGGCCAGGAATGTGCTTAATTGTCAGGTGAAGATTAATTCTGGAAATTCAAGGATTCCAGGATTTTGTGTCATCACTGCTAATCACAAAGTGAAAAGTAGTCTGTGTGATTTTGAAATCTTTTTGGTCAGTTTTGGCATCAAAAAGGCGGAGGCTAATTAATAGTTATGACAGAAAATAAGGAGTAACTCCAGATGGAAGGAAAAAATGATAGTAAATAAGGTATACCAGAAACTGTTCTAGAGAATCATTTTTGGTTATTGAAGAACTATTTGTCAACTAGGCTTTTCCTCATTTCCTTTAGCATTCTAAATCTCTTAGGCTAGTTCTTAATATCTGCGTGGTAAATGTATCTCCTTCTATGCTGTTCTTTCATATCTTATCTCCTTTGTTTTCTAATATTCTCATTCTTTCTTTATTTCTCTATGAACATTTCCTGATACTAAATACACCTATACAGATATCACAGGATGCTAATGTAAGGGTCCCATAGCTCATGATTCATTAATGTAACAAAATGGAAAAGGAGGACATATTTACTGCTACCTCAAGTTTTCTGAAAAGCTGCATTGTCATCATTTGGTTAAAATTTCCATTCTTTGTCTACACAGTGTCAGTAAGTGCACCTAAATGCAAATATGAAATGGGTGCTGGTGGTTTACACCTGTAATCCTAGCTACTCAGGAGGTTGAGACCAGAGGATTGTGGTTCAACGCAAGCCTTGTCAGGACAGTCCATGAGATCCTAATCTTCAATTAAAAACCAGAAACCAGGAAGTGGTGCTGTAGCTAAAGTGGTAGTGAGCTCAACTTGAACTGAAGAGCGGAGGGACAGTGCCCAGGATCAGAATTCAACCCTCAGAACCAACAAAAAAGGTGAAATATGATTTTAAGTTTCCCCAAAAGGAACGACAAGATCAATAATCTTCCCAAGCAAAAAAAAATTAATTCCAAAATGATTCCATGCACCTATTTTGGTGAGTTATTTTATGGAATCTCTGCTGGACATATTCTCTAAAAACAAATCGTTTAGGGATACAGGTGGACCCATTGCAACAATGAGATGTACAAGTCGTTATGTCAAAAAACGAACTTTGCAAATTTGGTGGGGGGATGATGGGATGGGGGAAGAGGGAGAGTATGGGAAGGGATGGAAAGGGGAAAAAAAGAAGAGGCAACAATGCTTGATAAGAAATGTACACAATATCTTCCCCGTGTAATTGTAACTCCTCTGTATGGTATTCTCACAATAAAAAAGGAAAAAAATGTCAAATATTAGCTTTACAATAAACATCTAATATTTCTTCTTTGAAGAGAGACGTCTATACAGTTGATGTCACTTGGCTTTCTTACTATCTTAGTTCGAATCCAAACATGGCAGGAGAGTTTGTCAAACTCTTATCTGTAATTACACAGCAAGTGGAGTTTTAGTTCAAGCAGTAGAGCTTTGGCGGCAGGTTAGTAGGAAACAACACTGTTCAGGGACAGGATCCAGCCTAGAAGTTCAAGCCCCATAACCAAAACAAACTAAAAAAACAAGCAAACAAAAAAACCCAGATATTTCATTGGGACCCTCCTTAAAGGAGTACTGGTCTGAGAAGAGGCTCCTTTTGCTGATCATAATCACTGGATGCTTTTTGGGAATCCTTATTGCTCTGAAAAATTCAGGACCAAACTAAAGGAATTGATAACTGAATCCTGAAACAAGAGAATCATCTCAGGGGTGACAATACCATCGATAAGACACTTTAAAACCTCCATGTCTTTGTTTCTTAGCAGTAGAACGGTTTTTGGGGGGGGTCCAGTCTTGGGCCTGGACTCTGGGCCTGAGCGCTGTCCCTCAGCTCTTCAACTCAAGGCTAGCGCTCTACAACTTGAGCCACAGCACCACTTCTGGCTTATTTTTTGCTTATGTAGTGCTGACGAATCGAACCTGGGCCTCATCCATGCAAGGCAAGCGCTCTACCACTGAGGCAACTTCCCAGTCCCTGCAGTAGAACATGTTTTAAACAACGTTATTTCCTTTTGTTCTATGCTGGCCTTCAAATGGCACATTATTTCTTTTTGTAATACTCTCAACTAGGAGTTTACAGAAAAGTTATATATGAGTAAAAACACACACGAAAAAGTCAGGGACAGAGTTTCCTTCAAGCCTTGGGATTTTCTTGTACAGTAAAAAGGAAAGCACAATTTAACTTGAACTTTGTCAATCCTCTATGTTCCATTCCTCTCCTGGGATCAGTTTCCACATCCAGTAGCAGTTACTTCCAGGAACAATCTACAGTGCTGCCTGAGATATAATGAATGTTTTCTTGCTTCACCGAAATAACACAAGGACACCCTTCTCTGAGGTTACACGTGTTTCAGAGAAAACTTAGTAAAGAGAAAATATGAAATTTATATTGCTTTTAAATACATTTTCCATAAGTATATTGAGTTCAAACTTTGTAAGTTCTCTAAGAATTAAGGCGAATTTTAAATGGGAAGAAGGTTCTCAGATCATTTTTTTTGTGAGTGTATGTGCTGCGCATTATTTCCCAAATGTTCATGAGTTAACAGTAAGGAAACAATAGCAATAATAGGAGAAAGAGAAGTTTTGTGTTTAAGTATAAGGGTTCATAGAAGATTCTACAAATAAGACCACATTGAAAAAACAAAGCCAAGTCCAGTATGTAGATTTATGAGAGTGATATAGAGAAAGCATTACTCCTAGGTGGAACAGGAAGTATGAGGCCACTCCCTTTCTAAATCACGCTTGCTAATATGGCAACTTTGTAGACAGTAGAATGGAAGCATAATTCTGTTTTCAATGCAAATCAGATATAAGAGCATGGACTTAATTGGAAAAAAAAGACCATCCTGAGAGAGCAGGGATTATACTAGCCATGAACTGGTGGATAAGATCACATTTATTTTCTTTCCTTTACGTATGTATTTTTTGTTAGTGATGGCCTTGGCACATGAACACTGGGTCTGGGAGCTGTCCTTCTGCTATTCAGCTCAAGGCTAATGCTCTATACTTGAGCCACAGTGCCACTTTCAGTTTTCTTGTAGTTAATTGGAAAAAGAGTCTCCGCGACTTTCTTGCCCAGCCTAGCTTTGAGCCCTATCCGAAGATCTCACTACCACCCAGCTTAGGATCACATTTCTAACACTGTACATACAGCATATATAATGTGCATGTTCATCTATCTTTATGTGAATTATTACGTTAAAAATCTAGGCTACAGCTTAGCCTTTACACTCACAAAAATGTTTGTAATTTAAAAGTTGATACTACTGGAGAAATAAAACCTAAGAATGTAAAGGAGTCTGGGAAGTTCACTTTGCATCCAGCCTGGGCAGAACAGTCTTTGAGAAACTATAATTAACCAGCCAAAAGCTGGATTGGAAGCATGGCTCAAGTATTGGAATACCAGCCATGAGCAACATTGCTGAATAAGACCTTGATGCTTTTGCATACATACATACAATCATACACATATATACAGAGACACTTATATATGCACACACAAACACACATATGAAGCAACTCTCAGAATATGTGGAAAAGTTAGAAAACAATAGAAAATATGTCCTGAGTAAGATTGGAATCAAGTGATAATTTTTTAATGTTAGAAAGTCCTCAAGTGAACCTTCTTCAAAAAAGTTTAAGAATATTACATAGATAGGGACCAAAGATAGTAAGAGAGTCAAGTAATCATTATTAATGGGATCAGGTCCATGGAGGAATGAATCAGAGACTCCTGCAGGTGCATCTGAAAATGTTCATATTCTGTGTCAAATGTTATAACATCTTTGAAAAGAGTATATGAACACTCTGAGCAGTATAGTGGATAATATTACTGGAGAAGTTCAGAATTGCTAGTCTCTATCTAGATTAAATAAACCAAGAAACTGTGGAGGGGCAATGTGATACAAGGCTAGAATTCTAGCACTCAGACTAAGACAGGAAATTAAATAGTGGAATTACACAGTGATAACTTCCCTGGACCAGGTAGTATAATTTTGTCTTAATAAAACAAACCAAACAAGAAAGGATTACGCAGTTGGAAGTTTGGGCTAATTTTGTCATTATGTTTTGAGAAGTTGTTTCCTATTGAAATGCAACTCATATATAATCCTCAGTTGTGTTTTAAATGTTCTCTTCATTACAGAACATTCTTAGATGCAAAATGGCTCATGATTCCCATCCAAAATTTGAAAAAGTAAGTAATCATCATTCTCATAGATTCCAAGGAAAGGATGAAGGATTACAAAAGCTTAAGCCTGGAGAAATAGCAAAGTTAATCTACTGTAGGACTATGTAGATCTTACTAAATTAGAGTTTAGATTTAAAATAAATATTTTGGTTTTGTTTGTAATTTCATATTCTATAGGATACTACAAAATTATTTTTAAGTAGAGGCTTTAATTGATAAATTTACAAATGTTTCTTGCAATCTATTTGCCTAGAATATTCTTTCATGAGAGTTAGAACTCAGTTAATAGATAATACCAACACTTCATGTATAAAATGATAATGTGAATAATGTAGACAGAGTTGGCAAAAAATGGATGATATTAATTTATAAATTTAGAAAAAGGGCGATTTTTAGAGGCTTTGGTATAACATGGTATGAAGAGAATAATTGTGTGACATCTTTCTTCTATCTGTATGTAACACAGGTAGCAATTTCCTTAATTACGTGCCTCTGTATACAGTGAGAAAACTGCTAGGTTTGGGATTTGTTTTTATTGTTGTTTTTGTTTTATTAGTTTGTCCTAGGGCTTGAACTCGGGGACTGGACACTGCCTCTGAGCCTCTTTATGCTAAAGGCCCATGTCCTACCACTTCAACCTCAGCTCACTTGTGTCTGGTTTTTGCTGAGAAGTTTATTGGAGATAAGAATCTAGAGAACCTTCCTGCCTGGGTGGGCTTTTGTCAACGTCTAGTGCGTTGGGGTCCCTGGGTAAGGGTAACAGAATCACCAGGACACAGGGGATGCAGAGTGCAAACAGCAATTGGCACTGCATGCTGTGCTTTATTGTTAGTGCTATTTAATGACAAGCAAGCATGATCTTTGCCAAGATTTGGTCAGAAGACATTGACACAAAAATTTCAACAGCTACATTTTTACTTGAACTATGAGACAATGTCTTAATATATTATTATCTAAACTATTTTAGAGCTTGTTCAAACCAATCAGGAAAATGCTTGACCAGCTGTTCATCTATGATTAAGCAATCAGAAGAGCTACTTCCTCAGCTCCCAGGAGTCTGTGACATGTGTTTTGAGATAGGGAGAGAGGACATTTTCCCTTCTAGTCCGGCATGCCAAGAGCTTTCCTAATACTCAAACACAGTCCTCAGATAATCCTGAGGCCGGAGTCTGCATCATTTTGCCCTTTCAACATAGACCCTGAGACTTCAAAATTTCCTTCTTTTTTCTTTTGTTTTAAAAGTAAAACTTTCCACAGAGTGATCATAGACGCTTGCATTGGTTTCATAAAAATCAAATATAACAGTACAAGTGCAAACAAAATAATAACAACCATAATTTCCACACCACTAGCAGTATGTGAAATGCTTTGTAGTATTTCTTTTGGATCCAACCCTTCCAATTGTTTAATAAATGCATCAGCAATATTAGAAGCATCATCATTTGTAAATTGTTTACCAAAAATATCATGTACATCAAATTGTAACTGAGCAATCAATTGAGCAGCAGTAGAATTTCCAGATAAATATTGCTGTATTACATTCTATTCATATATAGATTTATTATATTTTACATTAGTTATGCAAAAGGTAGTAAAATTCCAATCACATTTTAACAATAACTGTTTTTTCACAACCAATATCATGTTTCCTAACCATCCCACTGTCTGTTTAAGAATATTAATCTGTGCTTGTAATAGAGCATAATTTTCTACCTGTGAGACCCACAATTCATGTGAATCCCGGTGCTATTCTTCCACAAAGTGCTAATTTGTAAGGAAGTGTGTAGGGCAATTCCAGACACCGCAGCAACAGTGGTAATAGCAATTAAGCTTAAGATCACAGCTACAATGGCTCCAATCATACGCTTTGTACGTTTTAGTAGTTTGGTAAAAAATTCAATAACAACACTATCCAAATTATTTTGGGACCATTCTCTTCCTAATTTAACAGGTAGCCAAATATGAGTTCTTTGTTGTAATATCATAGTACTATACTGTCATTAAAATTAAGAGAGGAGTTAATGCAAGAACACAGGCGACAATTAAAACAAGGAATATTAGGAGAAAATGTAAAATTTCCCACTAAAAATGCATAAGGCAGAGCTCCACAAGCAGTTGCATCATAAGATTTGTACAAAGTAAAATTATAAGTGGATGCAGAGTTCGCCGTCCCTGAAAATGATCCATTTGATAGCATCACAGGATTCAGCGCCGCTGCGACCTTCCAAAGATGAGTCTGAACAGCAGTGGGTGCAGCCATGAAAGCCCATAGAGCATCTGCAATGCCTCCATCTTCCCAGGCCATCAATCGAACTCCAGTAAGCAATCCATTAATGGCTTCCGGCATCCTAGTAACATTTGATAAATCACATCTGGTAATATTCCATTCTGAACATGTGTTAATAAACTGTCCAAAAGGTCCTCAATTAATAAAATTATTGAACATTTTTCCAAATGTTCCTCTACACTCTTGCCACACAAAAGGCTGATATTTTAAATCAATATAAGTAAAATCAGGGCACATGGGTAAGGATAACTCGCCATCAGTGACACTTTCCCAGCTACTATTAATGGCCAAGTAGTTAATTGCTGCAGCTGTGTTTTAGAATTGGAAGTGCGTTTCCCAGGTAAAACCCAATGTTGCCTATTCATTATTAACATGGAGAAGGCCCCAGACAAAGAGGCAAGGAATGAGTATAGTAAGTAAAATTTAAAAAAGGTACCATCATCTTTATTGCAAAATGTGAAATTATTCCAAGGAGGAGATAAAACAACAGGAACAGTATAGACGGTTATATACATGTCTCCCCAGACAACAGGTTCCAATAAAGGAGGGTTAGGAACCAAGTCCCAATAAATTACATTAGCATTAGCATGGACAGAGTTTACAATAAGCAGGGCACACATGGCCAGGAACAAGTTCTCAGCCTTGACACGTTTACCATTGCATTGTAATATCTTTTGTCCTTCTCCAGTCAACTTTTTAACCTGCCCCCAGGTGGGCAGTGGGGATTTCTTTTTCCTCAACTGGTGGCCGATTCCTTGCAGGATATGGGGCTGTCCTCACTGGGCCACGTCTGTATCCATCAGGCAGGAAGCTAGTATTGTTTGCCATCCTGTGTAGACACAAAGCCCTATCCTCGCCCCTTATGTAATAATGTTCCTAGTTGCCATTCTGCATCCAATGCAGTCTTAATCCATACGGGAGCATTTAAATAAGGTTTTTCTGATATTTGTTCAAAATGGCGCTCAGCTCTAGTTAAAATATCTCCTTGTGGTTAGTTTAAAAAATTAAGAACGTAAAGGGCTTGATGTAAAATTATTTTAAGATTTTGCATGGAATACCACAAAATATCCATACTTTCATCCAACCTTTTCCTCCTTTTTAATTTTTTTCATTTGTTGTTTTAGTGTGCCATGAACTCATTCAATAATGGCTTGTCCTTGGGGGTTATATTCTATTCCTGTAATATGTACCACATCATAAAGTTCACAAAATCTTTTAAATCTGATAATTTTATAGGCTGGTCCATTGTCAGTCTTCATTTTAGCAGGCACTCCCATAATGGCAAAATCTTCCAATAAGTGTTCTATTACATGGTTAACAGTTTCTCCCATAAGGGCAGAAGCCCAAACAAATTTGGAATACATATCTATTGTAACATGTACAAAGGAAAAACAGCCAAAGGCTTACAAATGGATTATATCCATTTGCCAGAGCTCGTTAGGTTGTAATCCTTGAGGATTTACTCCAGCAGGTATAACTCTCAAAGCATTGGTCTGCAGATAGGACACCTTTTTATAATTTGTTTACCTTGAGAATAAGGTATTTTATAAAGCATATGTAAATGGCTAGCATTTGTATGTAAATGAGCATGATCCTGTTTAGCAGAACAAAACTAATTTATCAACCTGATTATTGCCATATACAAGGTACCCAGGTACCGAAGAGTGAGCTCTAATGTGAGTTACAAACACTTTGGCATTACGTTGTTGCAGTAAAGCTTGTAATTGTTTAAATAATTGGTTTAGCTGGGGCTTAGATGAATGTGTAACTGCAGTGACTATATTAGTCACAACTCCTACAGCATAGGCAGAATCAGTAACAATATTAACATCTCCCACAAAATCTTGTAACACCTTAATAATAGCAAAAAGTTCATTTTGTTGAACTGATGCTTAAGTAGTTGTTTGTACCCAATATTTATTTGTTGTCCAATAGCACTTTTTGTTTTGAAGCCATCTGTAAAAACAGTAAGAGCAGTTGAAATAGGGGCCTTGGAAATTATATTATTAATGATAAGTTGTTGTTTACCCAAGCAATCCCACAATCTACCTTTGGGAAAAATTATAGGAAAATTGCCCAGTAAAATTTACTAATGCTATTTGTAGCACTTCAGACAGGTTTAATAAATATTTTACTTGGTCTTTTGGCAAAGGAAAGATAATTTCAAATAAATCATGCACCGATAGGATAAATACCCGTTGCCTGGCCTGTTGAATAATAATTGCCAACTGTTGTTCATAAGTCATAATATTTTTTGTAAATCTATGCCGTGTATAAATCCATTCTAATGGTAGCTCATTTTGTCTTATAATTCCTGTTGGGTATTTCCATGTATCTAAAATATATAAATTTATGAGTTGAATTAGCATTACTCGATGTAAAAACAGTTTTTTATTCTCTGTTCTACAAATTGTATTTCTCTTTCAGCTTCCTTAGTTAGAGTTCTTTTGCTATGTCAATCAGGCTCCCTTTGTAACAATGAAACAAATTATGTAATAGATAATAGGAATTCCTAAGGCCAGTTGTATGCAAATAATATCTCCTAGTAACTTTTGAAAATCATTTAACGTATGTAATTGATCACGTCGTAAAGATATTTTTTGAGTTGTCACTGTTTGTCTACAAACAACATATCCTAAATATTTTACCACCGTATCTTTTTGTATTTTTTCAGGTGCTATTATTAATCCAAAATCTTTAAATATAGAGTGTAAACATTGTAACACCATTTCTAATTCTGTTATTTGGTCCTCCAAACAAAATATCATCCATATAATGAAAAATATAAATGTGAGGCCATTTTTGTCTAACAGGTTTTAAGGCCTCATCAACATATATCTGACACATAGTTGGAGAATTCATCATTCCTTGGGGCAACACCTTCCATTGGAAGCGCTGATGAGGGGCTTGATGATTTATTTGTGGTAAAGAAAAGGCAAATCTTTTACAATCTTTTACATGTACAGAAATGGTAAAAAAAAAAAAGCAATCTTGTAAATCTATTACTATTATTGGCCAATATTTAGGAAGCATCGCAGGCGATGGTATACCAGGTTGTAAAGCCCCCATAGGGTACATGGATGCCTTACCTCCTCGTAAATCAGTCCGCAATCTTCATTTCCCTGACTTCTTTTTAATAACAAATATTGGAGAATTCCATGGTGACATAGACGGCTCAGACATAGACGGCTCAATATGTCCTTTGGTTAACTGTTCTTCAACTAACTGATGAGCTGTTTCTAATTTTTCCTTAGATCTAGGACATTGTTCAATCCAAAGAAGTTCCTCAAATTTCCATAATATCTTTATGGGCTCCATCTAAAAATGTTAAAATTGAATATGAGCTCCCCATTGTTCCAGTACATCTCTACCAATTATGTTAACTGGAACTTCCATAATATAAGTTTTAAGGACAGCTGTCTGTCCGTCTTCTGAAGTAATAGTAACATACGACACTGTTTGTCCTTTAAAATTTACAGGAGTATTGCTAACTCCTTTAATATTACAGGGGATTATTTTATATAATAAATGATTAGGCCATTCATGAGTTTTAATAATTGTAATATCTGAGCCAGTATCTATTAGTCCTGTCAATATCTTTTCCTGAATATTAATCTTAATCTTAGGCTGCATTTTAGTAATATGAGTAGTCCAAAACACATTTTGTTGGTTAGTACTTCCAAATCCCCCAATGTGGAGTGTAAATGACTTTCCAGTAGATATATATGATAACAATAAGATTTGAGCAATTCATTCTCCCTTTTTAAAGGAAATATGTGCAGCAGCTGAAATTAAAAAATTTATTTCCCCAATATAGTCAGCATCAATAATTCCTAAATATACTAAAACTCCTTTTGCATTAAGACTGGATCTACCGGCCAATAGGCCAAATGTTCCTTCAGGTAAAGGCCCATAAATTCCAGTAGGATTTTTTTTGTGGCTTATCACCACCTTTCAATATAAAAATCTTTTAAGGCTGGTATGTCCACTGCGGTGCTGTGGGCTGTGGCAGGAACAAGGGAAAAGATGTTTGGTTGCCCTCGATTATTAATCCTGGGCCCTGGGGCTGTCCCGATGGAGACTTTCCCTGCATAGGGTAAGCATCTTTTATAGGAATTCCTTTATTGTCTATTTTTGATCAATAATCCCTTGCCCAGTGCTTCCCTTTTTTACATTTAGGGCAAATTCCCGGTCCTCTCTTGTTAAGGTCAGTAGCCTTTTTGACAATATCCAAAACACTTTAGATTAGAGGGTTTTGTTTGCAAGCATGCCAGGTTAGTGGCCATAGATTCAGCAAATACCTGCATACACCTGGATTAAGATGTAATGTCTTTGCAGTCCCTTAAATATGTATTCACATCCCCAGATTCTTTAATACGCAATAGGGCCAGTCTACAGTCCTCATTAGCATTCTCATAAGCCAACATGTGCAGCAGTTGTTGCCCTGCAGCCTCTACCACAACAGTACATTCCAAGGTCAATGTCAATAGTGATAAAAATTCAACATAGGGTTGATTAGGTTTTTGAATTTCTTTAGTCCAAGAGCCATAATGCTCTCCCACTGGTCGAATTCTTTCCCATGCCTCAATACCTATGTCTCTTAACTCCTCATGGATCTGTTCAGGAGAGTTCACTTACATATGAGCATCCGCATATTGTTCTGTTCCACTTAACATGGGAAAGGTTATGATCTGCAGGTGTGGATTACTGCTCTGTGCATTTTGTTTAGCCCTTTTTGTACATAACTCAGTAAACCACATTTGCCATTGTAGGTATTTCGGTTTCTTAAGCAAGGCTTTACAAAGCATCTTCCAATCCTCAGGAGCAAAATTATTGTAATGACAGGCAAGCCCATTAAGCAATTCCTTAACATAATGAGACTGAGGAGTGTTAGGTTTTTAAAAAGAGGAAGCCGAGTAAGAACAGCACCACATACGTGGTATTCAGGCAAGGGGTAATTTTATTCAGTAGACCTGCTGGGACCAGGCAAGGTTGGAACTCCACGTGGCTGGGAAAAGTCTAGGAAAGAGAGAGCTGGGAAAGAGAGAGGAAAGAGAGAGAAGAGAGAGAGCTAGAAAAGAGCAGTGAGAGAGCAGAGAGCTAGAAAAGAGCAGCAAGAGAACAGAGAGAGCTAGAAAACAACAGGGAGAGAGCACCTCTGGGTCTGGGCTAGGCATTATCTAGGGTATGGGCGGAGAAAGGTGTGGCCACATCAAATTCAGATGTGACCTCAGCGGATGCAGATGTGACCTCTTCCAGGTGTCCCAGTTGCCTAGGTAACGCAGGTACTGGTTGGAGACTTTGCTGTGAGGAGGGTGGAGTCTGCTCACCATCCTGGAGTGGACCTTATATTCCAGCCTATTAATAATCATAAAATAGGGCGTGGATTCTCTCTGGCTACTTCCTGCTGACAAGGGGGCATCGACAATAGGGGTAAAAAGGCTGGAATTTGGTCCCCTCCCAGAGAAGGCAGTGAGCAGCAGTGGTACCTTGGTGGCATGAGTCCTTAGATGAAGTCTGGAGAAGTCTGATGAGCATTGAGGGGCTGGAAAAAAAACACTGCAGAGCAAATAAATGGCAAGAGGAAGGACTTGGGGCTGAAAATGTAGAAATGTCCCTAGATACTTCTGACATCTGGCGGCTAGGTAGAGAAGTCAGGTGACAAAGGCAAGAATATAAATTCCTGTTTAGTTAATAGGTAGACAGTTATAGACATTGGATGGGCAGGCTTCTTACTTCCACTAACCTCCTTGCTCTGGTAAATTTTGAAAGGACAGGCACAAAGTAGCTGATGTGACATCTCCTCTTACTCCTCTCCATGTTCCCTTGTTCCCCAGACTAGGTGCTCATTGATGGGATGGCTTGCCCCAGTTGGTATTCAAGGAGGCTTGAACACAAGGCCTGGACACGGTCCCTGAGCACTTCTGCTCAAGGCTAGTGCTCTACCACTTTGAGTTACAATATCACTTCCAGTGTTTGGCTGCTTAGATATAAGAGTCTTGAGCCATGCTTCCAGCCGGGCTCTTTGCAGGTTAGTTGGGAGATGGAGTCTTAGGGATTTTTCAGCCGGGGCTGACTTTGAACTGCGATCTATGCCACAAAAGCCCTTTATTATTTTCAATTAAAGCAACAAGGAGATCAAGTAGAATAAGTAGAACTGACCTGGTTCTTATCAAGAATTGACAGACAAATATTCTGAAATGACAAAACTCATTAGATGTGATGAGAATTTCAGCACAGATATGCCCAGTATTTTAGAAGCATGTAGTCAGTAGAATACACAACACAAAACAAAAAAGGCAAAACTCAAAACGTAAAATTTTAACAACAATGTTTAAACATCTTTGCTAACAAAGCACATCACATACTTGGGCCTCAGCTACCAGGGCCTGTGAAGAGAGCAACTTGTTAGCAAGGCACCTTAGAATAAATGGATGGAGTAGTAAGTTTGGTGGAAGGTTAAGGGCCAGATAGGGCCAAACCCTTAAGTCACCATGTGGCCAAGATGGTGAACTCAAGATGGCAAATTTCTGAAAACAAAATGCAAAGACACTCTGAACAAATAGACCAAGACTACAATTGGCTAGCCTTTGAAAGAGAACCTAGAGGGGGTCCTTGGGACCCAGCCTGCGTCACACTCTTCAGGGCACAAGCCCAAATGTAGAAAAAAGACAGGGAGAGATAGGGAAAGTTGGACATGAATGGCAGAGAGAGAACAAAGAGAGCCCGAAAGAAAACAGACTTCTGACCATTTACCATTGCAGTAGCAAAAACTGTCTACATCTGAGAATGGCATAAAAATGAGCACTCTGGCTTTCCAGGGAGCGCAGGAGACATTTCAAAGGGGTTTCACGGCTCAAGCATGATTCGCAGCACCCCATTAAATGAGTTGGAGAGTCAGTCTGGTGAGTGAAGGAGAGCTGACGAGGCGGAAGTGGCATCCCAACATTCCCCAGAGCCCTCTAGAGAGAGCAACAGAGAACCATAGAGTAGCTTCACTCACCAGAGTAGAGAAGTGGTGTGGGCGTGGATTATGAAGGCCAGCAATGGTATCAATGAGCTCTGTCCGCAGCAGACAGTTGGGTTCACAAAAGGCCATCAGAATTGTGGGTATTCCTCAGAGCAAAAAGGGAAAAAACAAACAGAACAAGAAAAAATAGGGAAAAAAAGAGAAATCCCAGCTATCCTGACTTTAAGCCCTTTATCCAAGTCATGGCACCATTTATGTTAGGTTTTTAAAAAAAGGTAGCTGAGTAAGAACAGCACCACACATGTGGTATTCAGGTAAGGGGTAGGTTTATTCAGTAAACCTGCTGGGACCAGGCAAGGTTGGCACTCCACGTGGCTGGGGAAGGGCTAGGAAATAGAGAGCTGGGAAAGAGAGAGGAAAGAAAGAGAGGAAAGAGAGAGAAGAGAGAGAGTTAGAAAAGAGCAGCGAGAGAGCAGAGAGCTATAAAAGAGCTGGGAGAGAGCAGAGAGCTAGAAAAGAGCAGCAAGAGAGCACAGAGAGCTAGAAAAGAGCAGCAAGAGAGAACCTCTGGGCCTGGGTTAGGCCTTATCTAGGGTATGGGCAGAGAAAGGTGAGGCCACATCAAATTCAGATGTGACCTCAGCGGATGCAGATGTGACCTCTTCCAGGTGTCCCAGTTGCCTAGGTAACGCAGGTACTGGGTGGAGACTTTGCTGTGAGGAGTGTGGAGTCTGCTGGCCATCCTGGAGTGGACCTTACACGGACCATATAACATCACTGCCTTCTTAAGTTTACCAATATCATCAACAGCAGCAACATAATATCTGGCTGGTTGAGATATACCATTCATAGGGGGTGGTTGAATTACAGGATAAGAAAAAATAGGCATTTCATCATCAAAGTCACTGTCTGAGCCCTCTGTTTTGTGAGGGAATGATGTAAAAATTGCTTTGGCCAGTGAATGAGCCAAAGGCTGCTTTACTTTCACTTTCTCAAGTTCTGCTTTCACTCTGCTAATTTCCAACCCCATATGTTGTAATTTTGATAATATCAATTCCATTTGCTCAGACATTTTGTTTACACTTTCCGTTTGCTCCTGTTCAGCCTTTTTTACCTCTTGTTGTTTTTTTTTCTGTTAATTGCAATGCATTCTTATCTATTGCATCCTTAACCTCAGAGTCCAATTGTAAATCTACAATAAAAGGGGTGGCCTCTTTCTTTAAGTCTGCTATTAATCTTTCCTCATTCAAAGCTTTAAAAAGGGTATGTAAAATAGCCCAAATGTACCAAAATCTAATAGGAATCTTTCCCCCTTCTCGAACAGCTCTTTCTACGTTATTCTTTACTCGTTTCCAATCATCAACATCGAATGTTCCTTCATCGGTGAACCAAGGATTCCATTCCCTAACTACATTAATACACATTTCTATGTCAGAAGAAGAAATATTTAGACCATAAGCAGCAAGTAAATGTTTAAGCATAAGTAAGTATGGAGTAGATTTAACTTGTCCCATCACCCTGTAATTAAAAGTACTTACCTGAATATCCCTTCCTGAATTCAACAATGAAGGGTCCCTGTTTGGGTGCCAATTGTAATGTCTAGTGCCTTGGGGTCCCTGGGTAAGTGTAACGAAATCACCAGGACACAGGGGATGCAGAGTGCAAACAGAAATTGCCACTGCATGCTGTGCTTTATTGTTAGTGGGTATTTAAAGACAAGCAAGCATGATCTTTGCCAAGATTTGGTCAGAAGACATTGACACAAAAATTTCAACAGATACATTTTTACTTGACCTATGAGACAATGCCTTGGTATATTATTATTTTTGGGGGGGTCATGGGGCCTTAACTCTGGGCCTGGGTGCTGTCTCTCAGCTCTTCAACTCAAGGCTAGAGCTCTACCACTTGAGAGACATCATCACTTCTGGCTTTTCTCTTTTTGCTAATGTGGTGCTGAGGAATGGAACTCAGGTCCTCATGCATGCAAGGCAAGCGCTCTACCACTGGGCCACCTTCTCAGCCATGTCTTGGTATACTATTTATCTAAACTATTTTAGAGCAAGCTCAAACCACTTCTCCAATCGCAGGAAAATGCTTGACCAGCTGTTCAACTATGCTTAAGCAAGCAGAAGAGCTACTTCCTCAGCTCCCAGGAGTCTGTGACATGTTTTGAGATAGGGAGAGAGAACATTTTTCCTCTCTAGCCAGGCATACCAAGAGCTTTCCTAATACTTAAACACAGTCCTCAGATAATCCTGAGGCTGGAGGCTGCATCATTCTGCCCCTTCAACATAGACCCTGAGATTTCACAGGCTTTGAACTGTAATCTTCCAAGCTTAACATCCTGATTATCTATGATAGTTAAAAAGTATAAATATAAATAATATTTGCAAGAATACCAGTGGAGGAAAAATGATGCAACCCAGTTTATAGTGGTGTTCTTTCCAGAACACGGAGGGCATCACATTAGCAGAGATGCAGTGTATTTTCACAATGGAGATAAGGAATTCTTGATGTGAATTAAGGGAATTTTGAGGTGCACCCTACAAATTGGAAACTGGTGGGCTAGGATGACATTATGGCATAAATCTTGTGATTGATGGTCCTGAAATAATAGCTTAATCTGATAAACAACTGCTTACTCTTGAAGAATTAATTATAACATGCTTCATAGTTTTATCCCATATCAGAATGTGGCTCTTTTTCTGTTCACTTCTCAGTCTGTAACACCCCATTGGAAAATGCATCTATTGCAGAATTACATAACATGCAAACAGGTATATTTTGAATCTCTCAGGTATGGAATGTTCAGAATTTTAAAATGAGTAGTTATTAGTCTTAAGAATTTTGAAGAACAAATACATTCTCTCCTCTTAACAACTTATTCACTTTTAAAAGTTATGGGTTTCCATAGAATTAATCTGTTTTCTGTGTTAGTATAAGAAAGTAGTAAATTTAATTTTTTTCAAAATATTGGCAAGTATATTGTAAAAAATTGTCTAGTTGGATATTCAAGTTGGTGACCCTCTGATAAAGAAGAGGTAATTAATTCAATTTAGATGCCAAATAATACTGATTTTTAAAAAGTTACTATATAAAGAATAATATTTACTATACCAAAACAGTGAAATTTTATTTCATCAGCTAAATTTTTAAATTTAATTTTAATGTGAAAGTTATGTGCACTGGGGTTACAGCCATTGTAAGGTACTGAATACATAACTTTTCAAACTTGCTATCCCCTCTCTCATTTTTCTCACAAAAGTTGTAATGTACATTTCCAACTTATTGTGTTGTGTGAATTGCTATTGCATTGGTTTGCTCTTTGTCCTTTGTCTCGCCATTTTTTTGTTCCTGTTCCCTTCCCTAATTAACGAAAATGTATACACAATACACAGGGTACCAAAATGAAACACAGCAGGGGATAAACCATAGGGGAAAATCTCAAGGAAAATAGAAATCACATAGTACATCAAAAACAACAACCGCAAATTAATATCTCTCATTCCATATCTTGGAGTTCATTTGCCACTGGAAAACAGTACTTTCATGGACACTATATCATGAAAACAACATGTTAACTCTTTTTGATGGTAAAGGTGGGATTATGATTGGTGAATTCACGATTCTGATAAATGAATTTCAAAAGAGCTTTAAAAATTATGACAGGTAAATTTTAATTGTTCAAACTTTTTAACAACTTAGCCTATTAAGGATATTTAAAATTGTCTGTGAAAATAGGCTTTCATGCAAAGAAATCCTTGGAGACTTAGCTGGGAGGGAGCAATGTGGGTGAATATGGCTCATTTTCACACTAAACAAACAAGGCTCACAAACCTTGCTGTAAATCCTGTAGGTTCCCTTGAGAATTGTCCTTACCCAGGAAATATATTCTCACTGTGCGCATACAAGATTGTAGTGGAATTTAAATTCAAAGTTCGTAAAAAAAAAGACATCAAAATTTGTGAATTGACATTTAATTACCAAACAGTAATTCTCTCATAAAGAAGGAAAGATGTAATTCAAAATCACTTGACTTTATTAAAAGTATGAGAAAAGAGTAGTGAAGAAAGATGAGAAAAACCATAGAGGACTGTTATCTCTCCAGTGGTGTAATGGGTTCTTGATCTTGTTTCTTCCATTCTATCTTCACCAGCTATGAAGTGTGGCTCAGGACTGGAGTAACCATTTCAGACAAAGAATACTCACAGAATGGGGGCTGAGAAAGTGGCTCAGTGGTAGAGCGCTTGCCTTGCATGCCTGAGGCCCTGGGTTCGATTCCTCATCATCACAGAAGCAAAAAGAAAAAAAGCCAGAAGTGGAGCTGTGGCTCAAATTGTAGAGCGCTAGCCTTGAGCTGAATAGCTGAGGGACAGCGCCCAGGCCCAGAGTTTAGGCCCCACGACCGCCCCCCCCAAAAAAAAAAGGAATACTCACAGAAGAAAATATTTGCAGTCGATGTAGGTGATTTATAACCTTTGAGAATCTATTCAAATCTGTTCAAAATTCTCCCCTACCCCAAACTGCCATCTTTGGATATCTTTGTTTGTTTGCCCATGACTGCCCTTCATTAACTGCTTAAAATTTTGTGAGCTCATATACATACTTTCTAGAGATTGCTGTTTGGTTGTGATTTTTGTGTTTTTGTTTGTAGTTGTGTTTTTAACTGAATTTCAAAAGGTTGCGCAAGTGTGTTGCAATTAAATATGTCCACCTAATTGTCCAATGCTCCTGGATCAGAGGCACTCCTTCTATCATTCTCAACCAACCCTTTCTCCAAGATTTATTTTAGATTTACCACTTCCTTTATTACATTTGTACATTGAGTATTCTAGCTGTACTTGCCCCTTGTTCCGTTTTTCATTCATTTTATGTCTTTACTATTATTCCTTTCTGGTTTCAACTTCCTGATAGTCATTCTGTTAAACTGTCGGTTAATAGTTTGAAAGTTTTATATACATTCCATGGAGTTTCAATCCTGCATATACTTGAACTGATGTCAGCTTATATTTCCATAATTCATTCATCTGCAATAACAATTTGTAAGACTGGAGACGTGAAGCACCTAGACATGATTTTATTCTCATCTTTTTTGAAGATTAATCTTTAGTCAACAAGAAGGTTTAAAAATCACTTAGAATTTATAACTAACTACCAGTTTTTATAAATGGCTTTGTACATTGGTGTGTCATTATTTTATTTTACATGGGACGATATTTTCTACTACCTATAAGTTTTGGACAAAGAAGAAAACTAAAATTTATTACTGTAGAGGAATATGATAGAAATAGAAGACAAATTTTATGTTTGTCACATCTCGGATCAGTACCCATAATCAAGACTTAAAGTCATATTTCTTACTATGTTAGAAAGATAGGGAAATTATGATAAGGCAACACATGATAAGGCAACTATTAGTAACTTTTTAAAATGTACATTCTTATGTGATGAAATTTAGTTTATTAGCTAATATTTGGGTTTGAATTATGGGAGGCTGATCGATTTAACACATTTCTGGAAGGCACCTACTGAACAACGCAAATTGTGCAAGATACTATTTCTACACTTTAATGAATGGTTGAACTTATTTGGCATTAGTGCTGGGTAAATAAATCAACTCTATTGTAACTTGATTCCTACACTTGAAAAACTTTTAATGTCACTATCATCTACTTGTCAAGTGTTATTTTGGTGAATATGATTTTTAAAAGTTTATTTGAAACGTTATATACTTTCAAGAGATTAAATGTAGGTTATCATTGGTTTGAGAATGACAACATTTTTAGACTACAGAACCAAGTTTTACTGAAGTACCAGTGTTTTGAAGTACTAAGGGTCTTCTCACTTAATGTTTTTCAAAATTATATTTGACCTCTAAGTCAAGTTTTCCTAGCTTTGGTAGAACAATTATGGATCTATCATTCCAGGAATTATTTTTTGTCCTAATTATGCTGGACTGAAATCTTTCATTCATCATTAGGAGAGGCGTATTAAAAATAATCTTGTGACATTTGTGATTTTGTTTACTCATATGGGCTGGTCATCTGTAAATTGAAAGTTTGAACTACAGTACTTTCTCTCATATTTTGGGATCTCATCTTTCATTTTAAGTTGCTTTACATTTCACAATTGCTTACTGCTAATTCCTGCAAGGAATTGGGGCACTGAAATATTATAGAAAGTGAGAAATTGAGATGGGTCTTCAATTACTTTCTGTTAGCAATTGTTCTGTTGTGGTTAGGGTATCAAAGGCAACTCTGCTTTAAAGTATTATTCCATTATCTCTACCTCAGTTTTTGGTAGAGTTAGACCTAAAACTTTACCATTTGTAAATTTACAGACTGGAGGCAAGAGGAAACACTTTGATTAAAACATTACCAATTTAAGGCCTAATATCGAGGAGAAACATATGGATTTCTCCAGGAGGTATGGAAATATTTGGTGAAAGAAAGTCAGTAGTGTAAGTTCCTGCCTGGTTGGATGGTAGACAGGCCAGGATATTAGGTAAACATGCATATGAACAATTTTTTCACATTCTTGGCTTTAGCTAGTTTTGAAATGATAGGTATAATAAACAATTATATTTTGATAAAATACCTTCTATTCTGAATAATTCGGTCTGCAGTGTTCATCTTTCTATGAACCCTTGTATCTAAGATTAGTTTTGTTCCAGTAAGACAATCTATGCTGTCAGGGTAAGATATTCTGGTTGGTCTGTTCCTACATGGAAGAAGGGTGAAGGGTAAGCAAGACATTTGTACCACTAAGACCTCATTTAGGAAATTTTAAGCTGCAGAAGTTTAGAAGTAGCTCTTAAGCAAGGCTTACTTTGATTCCATTAGCTCCACAAAGGTAAATCAGTTGATAAATAAGTACTTGAAAAGCCATCACCTTTGGACTTAGCTATAAAGGCTTCAAAATATGATCAAATTTAAAATGAAAACGACAAAAAAGCCATTGACAAAAAATTGCAAATGTGAGCAATCGACTAAACAATATAAGTTTTTGCCACTATACACAGAAATTTAGAGAAATAAGATCAATCGCATATTTAGGAACAATAAAGGTTCCTTGTTACAAATAGGCAACCAAGGATATATGCCTGTATAAAGATTGCATCATTAACTACTTAAATTAAGAGGATACTCCATGCTTCAGCAGCAGGTCTACCCAAATTACAACAATACAGAAGTTAACATGGCACTTGCACAAGGATGGTATGAAAATTTGTGAAGTATTCCATATTTTTCATTCTTCAAATGCAGGAAATGAAAAACAGTTATTAAAAGATGTTTACAAAAATACAAGTGTAACAAAACCTGTAATTCATAGAATTACAGGTTAGTTTGACATCAGTGTATTAAATCTTCACCTTCGAAAGGCCCTTACATAGAATAACCTTTACAAAACTTGAAATTAGATAACATTATCTTTTTATCCCAAAGAAATAAAATAATATAAGGACCTCGGAAGAAAGGAATCTTAAACTTTTTCTATATAGAATGTAATCTGAAAGGACACATTTATTAATGAACCTATATATTATAAAACAATATAGACTGCAAAGTATTATATCTAGAAGACAATGAAATAGATTATGAACTTTATAGAAACATAGATACTTTTTTTTCAGACAAGCACCAGGAATTTCTTTAATTTCTATACTATTCATTTCAACAGATAAGATAAAATTTTAAAAAATCGCAAACTCTGCAGAAATCATTATAGATGCATACAAACAACTCTTGAATACATTTTGACACCAAAGTCAGGCAATTCACGTGGAAGAATACCATGGAATCCATAAATTTTTAAATTAAGATATTACTGTTGTTTTGTATTATGAAAATATTTTGTAGGACCACAAAGGATGGACTTGCAATTTTGAAATTTATGAAATTTAACCAAACCATTACTACATAGGAGTACAATTTGTACAGCCTTCCACTACTTCAAAGAAGTAGTGATACATACTTATCCATTTGGCAATATCAGATGAGTTTTCTTCCAAGTTGTTTTTCAGACCCGGTTTGATATCATGATTCAAAAGAAGGAGGTACAGCATATCTTTGCTATTTCAATTCCCAGCAATAAAATTCAAGGGTGTCAAGAGGCCTTTAGTTTGGGGATTGGTATCTGCATCATGATGAAGGAAGACAGAAGCCATTCTGGTATTATTCCACATATAAGCAATGTGCAGGGGTGCCAAGCCATTCAGAATTACAGCATGAATATCTGCCTTGAGCTACCAACTCATGGACAATGTCTAAATGTCCACTCTAGGTTTCCTGATGAAGAGGGGTATACTTACCTCATCTCTAGTATTCATATGAGTGGCCTTTTTGGAATATAGTCTCGGTACTGTAGTAAGCCGATTAATTTTGGCATCCCAAAGAAGAAATTTGCATGGATTCTTCTCCATTATTTTCTTGCAATTGATACCTTTCTCACGTTTTCATCTTGTTCCTTGTCTTCATCAGAATTTCCTAACCAGAGACTTTGAGTACCAGTGGAAATGAAGTGTCCATGTATTTACGCAATAGTTCACGTTGGTTGAACTGGTCAGAAAAATCCGGTGAATTTTCTGCATATGTTTTTCCACCATGATTTATTTTCTCTTTTTTCATTTTTACTATTTTAAATTTTTCTAACTGGAGAGCAGTGAATTGATAGAGAACAGAGAAAGATTTTCCTCCATAATCAAATGCACAGACTGAAAATGAGGACCAGTGCTGTTTTCATATGCAGCTTATTCTAGAAAGGAGAAAATAGGAAACAATGCCTTCTATGTAAATGATTTGGGAAATACCAAGATATAGTGTAAGAGAACTTACTATTCAATATATGACCTTTAAGAGCTTTCTAATAGATCCATTATTTACTAGTTATCAACATTAGAAAAAAATGTATAGTGCAGTAGTAAAATAGAAGTCCTTTGTATGACTACCTAAATCCTTGTTTTTTTTTAAAGACACTTGTTTTCATCTTAAAAAGTAGGCCTATCTATTTTCTTCAGGTGATTTTGATGATTGAAGATGCATAATGAGAAGTCAAAATGTATTAGTAGTCCTTTGATATCAATTAAATTTCATTTTTTTTCTTCTTGGAGACTATAATTATCAAAGCAATAGTTCAGAACCAGCAAGCAATAGTGCAGCATCATGCTTAAAGTGAAAGTGGATCACCAGTAAGTAATACTCTATACCATTTTCCACAAAGTTATGTCACACATACAATCTGCCTGCCTTCTCTAGCTGCTTTGATAGCCTGGACCTTTTCTTACATTGTGCAGGAAAAGTGTGATTCAACTGATTTCAGTCAGATCGGTTCCTAGAATTATCAAAGATTTAGATTCTTTATAAAAGAAAATTAGGTGTGGGGCCTGAACTCTGGGCTTGGCCACCATCCTTGAGCTCTTCAAATCAAGGCAAGTGCTCTACCACTTGAGCCACAGAACCACTTCTGCGGTTCTGTTTATGTGGTGCTGATTTGGGAAATGGCAGAGCAGAAAGTGAAATAATGCAACCAAAAATATAAAAGCAAAATAAATTAGGATAATTATGGAGCAACTTATTGTCTATGAGAATCATGAAAGAGAGAGAGGAAGAGAGATCCAGATGTGCAATGACCTAGCTAGCCAAAAAATCCATGCTTCTGATCCATTTACAAAGTAAACAATTTTATTTTTTATTTGTTAAAAGAGATTGAAATAGAATTTATGTATTTACTTGAAATTAGTAAACACATTTTAGTAGCCTACATAAAGAGACATAGCTTTGACCAAATTACAAATAAGAATCTTAATCCTTGGACTGGGTTGGTGGCTCAGTGGTAGAATGCTTTTCTTGCAACTTACTATAGTGTGGAGACTACTTTCCAAAAAGGCCAGTCATATGAATACTGAGGATGAGGATGAGTATACCCCTCTTCATCGGGAAGTCTAGAGTGGACACTTAGACTTTGTCAATGAATTGGTAGCTCAAGGCAGATATTCACGCAAATACTGTGAATGTCTGGACACCCCTGCACTGTGCTTATATGTGAAACATATTGCAAGAGTACACACACACAAACACACACATAGATACACACACATATACACACATACACACACATCATCAGATATCTACTTATGTATTTTTTGTGTATGGTCTTAAGAAGAAATTTACATTACTAACTTGAATTTCTGACAGAACAATATAATCACTATACATCTTGCTTCTATACTCTCAATATTAAATTGCTATTAAAGTATGTGCAATAGATAAGTATAGGAAAAAATAGGAGCCACACTGGTGGCTCATGTCTTTATTCCAAGCTAATCAGAAAGACGAAATCTGATGATTGTGGTTTGAAACCAGAGCAAGAAAAAAGTCCATTAGATTCTGGTTTGAAAGTAACCAGCAAAAGCTAGAAATGGAGCTGTGGTACAAGCAATAAAATGATAGCCTTGAGAAAACTAAAACAAAAAAAAAAACAAATTCTAGGACAGAGCTAGGCCCTGAGTTCAAGCTCTAGTATTAGTATTTAACTAATGAAGGAATGAATTAGTTAAATAATTACCTAAAATAAATTAAGTGGTCACAGGTGGAGGGGCAGATAAAATGTTACTACCATGGTGACTGGATTATGTATTATTTTGTAATAAGGCAAATTATCATTTGTCCTAATCGCTAATATTTTTTTAAACTTTTTTCTACAATAAACCCTGAATTTGGCATGTTTGTATATGTGTGTGTACGTGCACACACATGTGTGTTTATGTGTGTGTGTTTGCTGTTGCAATATTGCTTGCCAATATGAACAGAGTGAGGCTGAAAAGAGCTGTGTGCAATGTTTTTTATTTATCAGTGTTCTGTCCTGTCATTTCAATAAATTTTATTTGTTAAATAATAAAATCATCATAATCAAAGCATTTACAACATAAGTTAGATGAAAGAGATCATTTTCATTTCTTAATATATGTTAGGTAAAAAGATACACATATAATTAGGTAGTAAGTTATTGATGTAAGATGACTGTCAGTACAAAATATGTATTTGACTTCTTAAATTGGTTATATTTTTAAGAAATATTCATGGAGTGATTTTGACTGACTTGACCAAATAGGTATAACTCTCTGGTTATTTCTGTGAAACTCAACGTGGATAAGCTCTTTCCGTATTTCAGTTGAAAATAACTTTCTTTGTAAGATCTTATCTATTCACACTAAGATAATAAACCCCGTATTTTTAAGGTTTGAATATCCCATCATAATCACTAAAAATCAGTATTGTAGCTATACTTGTTAGATATATATTTAAAAAAAACAAAAACATGTGTCATCTCCAGATTTTGGATGCATTTGAAGTTGTTTTGTACATACAAAGATTTCTTCATTAATAATTCTTTTGTGGGAGTAACTATCACAACTTTAACAAATAAGGCTTTTCTAATATCTTTTCCAATATAAATAAAACCCCAGAGAGAGTTTTGCAATTTCAGAAAAACATTTAAATATTTTAGTAATATTTTAGTTCTTTGATTATACAGCTAAAGACATTTCTGAAATAAATATTGTTAAGGTCTGAAAATGTAAGTGGCTATATAGGCTTTTTATGCATCATTTTACGAAAAGCCAGTTTTTATGAAACTAAAAGAAATAGAATAAATGAATGTAAGTGAATTGGGTAACTTAATTATTAGTATAATTTTGCTTTCTATTAGCACAGTCCTTTGAATGTACATGATGCAGTTAAATTATTTTTGTGTCACTGTGCTTCAGTTATTTTTAGAATCTTTGTAGTTATGAGTGAATTTGTAGTATAAATAAAGGTCTTTTAATATGATTAAGATTAATCTTGTGTTTTTTGTTCTACTCCCATGAAAATGAGTTATTTTCATTGAATCTTCAGTATCATAAGAAATTTTGAAAAAATTTGGTAGTATCGATATCTTTACTTTGGGGGGGAGGGGTCCGGTATTGGGGCCTGAACTCTGGGCACTGTCCCTCAGCTCTTTAGCTCAAGGCTAGCACTCTACCACTTAAGCCACAGCGTCACTTCCAGCTTTTTTCTTTTTGCTTGTGTGGTGCTAAGGAATCGAACCCAGGGCTTCATGCATATAAGGCAAGCGCTCTACCAATAAGCCACCTTCCAAGCCCTTCATTTCTTTTTCAACCAATAGTATTCGCAAGTTGGAGAGTCTTTAATTTATACTTAGGTCTTGGTGTCCATGACTTTTTATCCTCTCATTCCTAACATTAATGATAGGTCAGAATGCATTTTTGGGTATAGGAAAGGTAAAATATTTATCTGGGGTCAAAGGTGATTTTTATATCAGTCTTGCTTTAATAGCATTTTAAATTAGTACCTTTCTCTCAAAATGTTAGGTATAAAAAGCAATCAAAATACTTCGAATGGTAAACAATTTGTTGAGCTGCAATGTGAAAATGATTGGTCCTTAAGACCTGCAGTCTGTTTCCATTAGGAATTGGGGAGGTCATTCTTTCAGTAAGACAGTGTTAAACAGGCATATGTTCTCCAGGCATTGCAGTGTTGAGTGAAGGGATAAAATATGATTTCTACTATTTTGAGCTAGAAATCAAGAATGTTATACTTTAGCAGTTCCTTTCACCAAGGAGGTATGCATTGATTATTAACTTTGAGTTTTCATATTCCAGTTCCCTATTTTCTAACAAAGATAAAGTGAAATATTGTGAAAGTGAAAACAATAATTCTGGGAAATTTTCCTAGAATTTGTAGACTAAGTGCTGGTATTTTAGTCATAAAATAGAATGAGGTTAATTGATAAAGTGGGAGATGATCCTCAGGCTAACACTTACCATGTGTGCAATGTTGTACTAGTAATTCCAACTCTGAAGACTTCAATATTATCATCTGAGAATTAAAATGTAAGGAGTTCCACTTTATGCAATTATTGTGAGGATTAAATTATATACCATAGGTAAAGTACTTGGAAAAACAATCAATTAGCATTTGGCACATTCTACCTGTTATTTTATCATGTGATGAATTCTAACATTTTTACTGTGATTTAATATTCATTGCATTGATCACTTTTCTGTCACTATGAGGAAAATACCAGAAAGAAAATTTCTGAGGAGGAAAATATTATATTGTCTCATGGTTTAAAGAACACAGTTTAAGATCAAATGTCTCCATTCTTTTTAATCATATTTTTATTATCTTAACTAGGTATACACGGGAATTTCCATTCATTAAATGAGTTTTTAAGTTTGAATCTTTATATAACTTTTCCCTACCCTTCCAAACCTCACCCCACTTAATTTTTTCTATTTTCATATTGAATATAATGTCTTCACTCTTACTCCATAACTCTCTTTTTTCCTTCCCTTTGTCTTCCCCTCACCTCTTCCAAGTGATAGTTTCCTGGTATTCATTTTGTTGGATTAAAAGTTCAATTTTATAAGATATTACACCTTTTAAATACTGCTGTGAAAAATGAAAGCTTTGGTTAATACTGTTGTTTAACTTGCATAAAATTCTGGCTTCCGAATATGCGACAGTACATGGGTCCTTTGTGTGTCTGGTTCTGACTTCGTTTACTTAACATATTTTTAGATCTATCCATTTTTTTGCAAATAATGTAACAGTCCTCATAATGGATGCGTGCAATCCAATTGTGTATATATGAAACACTTTCTCCAACCATCCCTCCGCCAAAAGGCATCTTGGCTGTTTCCATAACTTGGCTGTGGTGAATACTGCAGTAATGAACAAGGTGGTGAAAGTGATTTTACAATAACCTTTTGAAAGAATTCATCACTATCTTTCTGGGAGCAATCCTCTAATCAGTTTTTCAGAATAAGCACATCCTTCCTTTCATCTCAATCACAACGTATTGCAAGTCCTCAAAAACACACTATCCCATACATGTCTCAATAAGCTAAAACCACACTATGCCCATATTCTTTCAATATATTTTTAATACATACATAAATTTAGTGAGAACCATCTATGTACTTTCCTGATGTGCGAATGAGAGGCATAACAAGAGTAAAAGTAATAAATATGCATTTTAATTAGCTATTATCATATTTAAAATCTTTTTCAGCTCTAACTCATAGCCTCACTTACTATGATTTTAATCTTTATTTGATTACTTCATCTATCCCCTAAATTATAAAAGGTGAATTAAATACAGACAAAAAGTGTGGTTTGATTTTGACATTCATGTGTGAGGATGCACAATATGGGCAAATAGATGGATTAGAATTAATAGAAATTACCCATTTTATTAGAGATGGTTTTTCCAAACTGATTGATATTTCATTCAACAAAAAGAAACGTGTAAGAATTCCCTTTGTTTTGCTCTTTATTAACTTTTGTTTCCATTTTATTTTATAATGGATGCTGTCATATATTTACTGTAGATACAAAAATATGTTAAACTATTTCTATCCGTATGTATTGATATATATACATAAATACATATATTAAACAGGTTACAATGATAATTTTTAACTTCTGTAACTATACAATTTACTAAATTATTAAAAACATCGATGGCACATGCCGGGAATCCTGGTTACGTGGGAGGCTGAGATCTGATGAACATGGTTTAAAGCCATCCTGGGCATGAAAGTCCATGAACCTCTTATCTCCAAACAACCAACAGAAAATAAGAACTGGAACGGTGGCTTAAAGTAATAGAGTGGTAGCCTTGAGAGAAAAAGCTCAGGGACATCACCCAGGCTCTTAGTTCAAGAACTACAATCTGCACAAAAAAATCTATTTAATTTACACCTGTGTAAGTAGAGTATTTCCATCACCCAAATGCACATAAATGCTCATTTGCAAGGTAACTCTGTTTTGTGTGAAGTACCACTAAACATTATCACTAAAGTAGCATTGGAACGTGGGTTAATTCTATCTTTCTAATGGATTTTTCTCCACTCAAATACTCAAATGTTACAATTATTCCAATTATTAAAATCATAGCTTTTTTCTTTAATATCCCTAATATTACAGTTTGAATTCAGTGTCTTCTGCCCCTTAAATGGGTGTTCTTACCACTTTGTCATGTGTCCAGCCCTAAATTATCCTGATAATTTTTCAGATAGAAACTGGCTTCCTACATGTGTATGATCTTGGCCTCAGTCCACTTTATGTTATTCTTCCTGGAATTTAGAATAACAAGTGCATGGTGTTATGTACAGATTTTTCTGTCTAGTCTGGGCCTTTGCCACTGTTCTCACAATAGTGCACTCCCATGTAGTCAGGATTTTCATAAGCTTGTCATAGCTGATTTTTTAAAAATCTT